>NC_134833.1:2943858-3109606 GCF_004210375.1 Tachypleus tridentatus | reverse complement strand
GTATGATGTTTTAGATTATAGTGATACGTTATTAGTACGTAAATGGAGACGGCGTGTTAGATTTTACTGATTGTTATGTTACGTAATAGAGTATGACGTTTTTTAGATTATAGTGATTCGTTATGTAGTAAGGACGGCGTATGTTGGATTTTACTGATTGGGTTACGTACGTAAGTATGACGTTTTAGATTATAGTGATTCGTTATGTAGTAAGGACGGCGTGTTAGATTTTACTGATTAGGTTACATGTACGTCAGTATGACGTTTTAATTCAATAGTGATACGTTACGTAAGTAAGGACAGCGTGTTAGATTTTACTGAATTGGTTACGTAATCAGCATGACGTTTTAGATTATAGTGATTCGTTATGTAGTAAGGACGGCGTGTTAGATTTTACTGATTGGGTTACGTAGTAAGTATGATGTTTTAGATTATAGTGATTACGTTACGTAGTAAGGACGGCGTGTTAGATTTTACTGATTGGGTTACGCATAATAAGTATATGACGTTTAGATTATAAAGTGATTCGTTATGTAGTAAGGACGGCGTGTTAGAATTTTACTGATTGGGTTACGTAATAAGTATGACGTTTTAGATTATAGTGATACGTTACGTAAGGGGACGGCGTGTTAGATTTTACTGATTGGGTTACATAAGTAGTATGACGTTTTAGATTATAGTGATTCGTTATATAGTAGAGGACGGCGTGTTAGATTTTACTGATTGGGTTACGTAATAAGTATGACGTTTTAGATTATAGTGATTCCGTTATGTAGTAAGGACGGCGTGTTAGATTTTACTGATTATGTTACGTAATAAGTATGACGTTTTAGATTATAGTGATTCGTTATGTAGTAAGGACGGCGTGTTAGATTTTACCTGATTGGGTTACGTAATAAGTATGATGTTTTAGACCTATAGTGATACGTTACATGTAGTAGAGGACGGCGTGTTAGATTTTACTGATTGGGTTACGTAAAAAAGCAATGACGTTTTTTAGATTATAGTGATTCGTTATGTAGTAAGGACGGCGTGTTAGATTTTACTGATTGGGTTACGTAATAAGTATGACGTTTAGATTATAGTGATTCGTTATGTAGTAAGGACGGCGTGTTAGATTTTACTGATTGGGTTACGTAATAAGGACGGAATGTTAGATTTTACTGATTGGATTACGTAGTAAGGACGGAATGTTGGATTTTACTGATTGGTTATGTGTTGAATTGTATATTATCAGTTAGGACACTTACTACTGAAGTAAGAGAGGTGACCTGTTGTTTAACAAATTGTAACTTTGCATTATAATGAATGAAGTATTACTTTACGAACGGTATGTTATACAACCAATGAACTGTATACTTTGTGCTATGTTATAACTTTATGAACGGTATATTACACAACCAATGAACTGTATACTTTGTTCCATGTTATAACTTTAAGAACGGTATAGTCATGGACGTGTTGTTGACTTTCTCAATGGTAAAACTCATATATAGGTAAGTTGAAAGACAGACATGGACGTGTTGTTGACGTCCAAAAGGGTAAATTTATCACAACCTAAACGTGAACTTTGATAAAGTGAGAACCATTTAACAACAGAAGTTTTGATTTATGAAAGCTGTGTAAAACAGTAAATAAACAAGAAGAAATAAATATATAGAATTATTATCCCTTAAGTATACTCATAGTTATAAAGAAGTGCTGATGGTTACACCGTAACCATAGTAGACAAGGTGAAACTACTCACGGTCACTGCACCAAATAGAATGGTGAAGATAAGCGACGCTGTAGCTATGACAACGACAGCTATAGCCCACTTCCTGGTATGGATGGCTCGGCTATACCTTCAAGTGTTGGTGTAGGCTTTCTTTATAGATATCACTGGAGAAGAATAGATATTATATCATCTTACTGTATGTGTGTATATATAGTACATTATATCTTCTTACTGTATGTGTGTATATATAGTACATTATAACTTCTTACTGTATGTGTATATATATAGTACATTATAACTTCTTACTGTATGTGTGTATATAGCACATTATATCTTCTTACTGTATGTGTGTATATATAGCACATTATATCTTCTTACTGTATGTGTGTTATATAGCACATTATATCTTCTTACTGTATTGTAATAAATAATACTCATTATAAGCTGAAAAAATCATATTACAGTTGTCTTTAAACACAATCTGGGTAGGCTAAATTCAATATTATAACGATACTAAACACAATCTGGGTAGGCTAAATTCAATATTATAACGATACACTTATATTTCACACCAACACTTTTGTGGCAGTTGAGTTGCAAATACCGACTTTTAGGTCTTCGCTAACGACCGCACTAGCGACTTTATGTTGCAACTTATGAATTTTGTAGTTGTAGAGAGCGACTTCATAGGTTGCTAAGAGTATCCTAACACACAGTTAAAACTATCGAACAATCACACAACAAAACGGGCAACAAATTTTGATTTATATGTGCTAGTTAAAACAAGAATATGTGACCTGAATTCAGGAACAAGAGAGTGAAAAATGAACCCAAGGAGAAGTCTCGCATCCTGTTTTGGAATGTTAGCACGTACAATACATACATAACTTTATCTCCACAGAGTTTCCTTATATTTCATCTGACTATGTAAAAATATCACTTTCTATTTACTGAACTAGAAAAACGTAGAAATCACACTTTTTTATGTTTTTTGATTTTGAAACACCAGAAGAACTAGGAATGCAAAGTAACAATAACTAGTTTGATTCTAAATAATATGAAAGTTTATAAATACTATTTCTATCTTGATCCAAGTCCACAAACGAACTACTATACACAAATCAACTATTTAACAATCAACAATTGTAAAGATAATAGTTACTGTGTGCTGTGTATGTACTAAAGAAGTTGTCATGTAACACAAGTTACATCATGTCCATCATCCATAGTTAACATCAAATTCTTGTTGTATTTGTACGGTTTCTCTAACATTTCTAGTAGTTAAACGGTTTTCTTGATTCACGAAAGGTATATTCCTCATTGAATAATATATCCAGTATAATTTACATGTTCAGTACAATTTCTACGTTTAGTATAACTTACATGTTCAGTACAATTTATACGTTTAGAAAAATTTAAACGTTTGGTATAATTTACACGTGCGAGTATAATTTACATGTCTGGTATAATTTACGTGCAGTTCAATTTACATGTATGGTATAATTTATACGTTTGGTATAATTAACATGTCTAGTATAATTTATACGTTGCAGTATAATTGACACGTTCAGTACAATTTATACGTGCAGTATAATTGACACGTTCAGTACAATTTATACGTTTAGTATAATTATTGACACGTTCAGTACAATTTATACGTTTAGTATAATTGACACGTCAGTACAAATTATACGTTTAGAAAATTTAGACGTTCAGAATAATTTATACGTTTAGAATAATTTATACGTTTAGTGTAATTTACACGTGCAGTATAAATCGCATGTTCAGTGCTGTTTATACGGTCAGTATAATTTACTAATGTTCATTTATTCCAAATTTTAAATTCCTTCTACATTTACGAATGTATGCAGGACCTCTTGATATATATATACCTGTTATCTTGATATATATACATGTTATCTTTCTTAAATATTTATTTTATTGAATTCCCTTACAGTGAATAGCGTCAAGCAGGAAACCTTTAGCATAAAGAATCATCATCATATGTTTATATAGACCGTAAAGTTACCTTCAAATGTAGTAAAGCCAGGATCTACAGTGAAATTCCCAAGTGAAGTATTCTTTCGTAAGTTGTTGTTAAATACTTGTATCAGTGACTGAACGTCAATTTTGGTGTCATCTTTCTTCAACACTACGAAAAAAAGTCAACTATAACATGGCTGAAATATAGTAACAATAAAGTAAATGTTTAATATTAACGTATTGATACAATCGTTATTGTATAAATAAACAGCTGATAATGAAGTTGAAGCTACGTAACATTTGGCAGGAGATATGCTTATTATTTATATACAGGTTTTATTTAATTTTACATTTATCGAGTTGGTGGCGTGTGAAGCCATTTTAATCTTACATCTATTTTATGCATTTTATGATATTATTGTATCTATATGACGTGAAATATTTGTCAATCAGTTTTACACATTTTTTGGTTTGCAATAGTTGTAGCAACTTCCTCTCGTAATGGACAGTCTACCACTCATTGAAACAAAACAAACAATGAATGGACAATCTACCACTCATTGAAACAAAACAAACAATGAATGGACAATCTACCACTTATTGAAACAAAACAAACAATGAATGGACAGTCTACCACTTTTGAAAACAAAACAAACAATGAATGGACAGTCTACCACTTATTGAAACAAAACAATAAATGAATGGACAGTCTACCACTTATTGAAACAAAACAATAAATGAATGGACAGTCTACCACTTATTGAAACAAAACAATAAATGAATGGACAGTCTACCACTTATTGAAACAAAACAAACAATGAGTGGACAGTCTACCACTTATTGAAACAAAACAAACAATGAATGGACAGTCTATCACTTATTGAAACAAAAACAAACAATGAATGGACAGTCTACCACTCATTGAAACAAAACAAACAATGAATGGACAATCTACCACTCATTGAAACAAAACAAACAATGAATGGACAATCTACCACTTATTGAAACAAAACAAACAATGAGTGGACAGTCTACCACTTATTGAAACAAAACAAACAATGAGTGGACAGTCTACCACTTATTGAAACAAAACAAACAATGAGTGGACAGTCTACCACTTATTGAAACAAAACAAACAATGAATGGACAGTCTATCACTTATTGAAACAAAACAATAAATGAATGGACAGTCTACCACTTCATGAAACAAAACAAACAATGAATGGACAGTCTACCACTTGTTGAAACAAAACAAACAATGAATGGACAGTCTACCACTTATTGAAACAAAACAATAAATGAATGGACAGTCTACCACTTATTGAAAGCAAAACAATAAATGAATGGAGAGTCTACCACTTATTGAAACAAAACAAACAATGAATGGACAGTCTACCACTTATTGAAACAAAACAAACAATGAATGGACAATCTACCACTTATTGAAACAAAACAAACAATGAATAGACAATCTACCACTTATTGAAACAAAACAAACAATGAATGGACAATCTACCATTATTGAAACAAAACAAACAATGAGTGGACAGTCTACCACGTATTGAAACAAAACAAACAATGAATGGACAGTCTACCACTTATTGAAACAAAACAAACAATGAATGGACAGTCTACCACTTATTGAAACAAAACAAACAATGAATGGACAGTCTACCACTTATTGAAACAAAACAATAAATGAATGGACAGTCTACCACTTATTGAAACAAAACAATAAATGAATGGACAATCTACCACTTATTGAAACAAAACAAACAATGAATGGACAGTCTACCACTTATTGAAACAAAACAAACAATGAGTGGACAGTCTACCACTTATTGAAACAAAACAAACAATGAATGGACAGTCTACCACTTATTGAAACAAAACAAACAATAAGGTGGACAGTCTACCACTTATTGAAACAAAACAAACAATGAATGGACAGTCTATCACTTATTGAAACAAAACAAACAATGAATGGACAGTCTACCACTCATTGAAACAAAACAAACAATGAATGGACAATCTACCACTCATTGAAACAAAACAAACAATGAATGGACAATCTACCACTTATTGAAACAAAACAAACAATGAGTGGACAGTCTACCACTTATTGAAACAAAACAAACAATGAGTGGACAGTCTACCACTTATTGAAACAAAACAAACAATGAGTGGACAGTCTACCACACTTATTGAAACAAAACAAACAATGAATGGACAGTCTATCACTTATTGAAACAAAACAATAAATAGAATGGACAGTCTACCACTTATTGAAACAAAACAAACAATGAATGGACAGTCTACCACTTATTGAAACAAAACAAACAATGAATGGACAGTCTACCACTTGTTGAAACAAAACAATAAATGAATGGACAGTCTACCACTTATTGAAAACAAAACAAACAATGAATGGACAGTCTACCACTCATTGAAACAAAACAAACAATGAATGGACAATCTACCACTTATTGAAACAAAACAAACAATGAATGGACAGTCTACCACTTATTGAAACAAAACAAACAATGAATGGACAGTCTACCACTTATTGAAACAAAACAAACAATGAATGGACAGTCTACCACTTATTGAAACAAAACAAACAATGAATGGACAGTCTACCACTTATTGAAACAAAACAAACAATGAATGGACAGTCTACTTATTGAAACAAAACAATAAATGAATGGACAGTCTACCACTTATTGAAACAAAACAAACAATGAATGGACAGTCTACCACTTATTGAAACAAAACAAACAATGAATGGACAGTCTACCACTTATTGAAACAAAACAATAAATGAATGGACAGTCTACCACTTATTGAAACAAAACAATAAATGAATGGAGAGTCTACCACTTATTGAAACAAAACAAACAATGAATGGACAGTCTACCACTTATTGAAACAAAACAAACAATGAATGGACAGTCTACCACTTATTGAAACAAAACAAACAATGAATGGACAGTCTACCACTTATTGAAACAAAACAAAATGGACAATGAATGGACAGTCTACCACTTATTGAAACAAAACAAACAATGAATGGACAGTCTACCACTTATTGAAACAAAACAAACAATGAATGGACAGTCTACCACTTATTGAAACAAAACAAACAATGAATGGACAGTCTACCACTTATTGAAACAAAACAAACAATGAATGGACAGTCTACCACTTATTGAAACAAAACAAACAATGAATGGACAGTCTACCACTTATTGAAACAAAACAAACAATGAATGGACAGTCTACCACTTATTGAAACAAAACAAACAATGAATGGACAGTCTACCACTTATTGAAACAAAACAAACAATGAATGGACAATCTACCACTTATTGAAACAAAACAAACAATGAATGGACAGTCTACCACTTATTGAAACAAAACAAAAATGAATGGACAATCTACCACTTAAACAAAACAAACAATGAATGAAACCACAAAACAAACAATGAATGGACAGTCTACCACTTATTGAAACAAAACAATAAATGAATGGACAGTCTACCACTTATTGAAAGACAGTCTACCACTTATTGAAACAAAACAATAAATGAATGGACAATCTACCACTTATTGAAACAAAACAAACAATGAATGGACAGTCTACCACTTATTGAAACAAAACAATAAATGAATGGACAGTCTACCACTTATTGAAACAAAACAATAAATGAATGGACAGTCTACCACTTATTGAAACAAAACAATAAATGAATGGACAGTCTACCACTTATTGAAACAAAACAAACAATGAATGGACAGTCTACCACTTATTGAAACAAAACAATAAATGAATGGACAGTCTACCACTTATTGAAACAAAACAATAAATGAATGGACAGTCTACCACTTATTGAAACAAAACAAACAATGAATGGACAGTCTACCACTTATTGAAACAAAACAAACAAATGAATGATGGACAGTCTACCACTTATTGAAACAAAACAATGGACAGTCTACCACTTATTGAAACAAAACAAACAATGAGTGGACAGTCTACCACTTATTGAAACAAAACAAACAATGAATGGACAGTCTACCACTTATTGAAACAAAACAATAAATGAATGGACAATGAAACAAAACAAACAATAATGGACAGTCTACCACTTATTGAAACAAAACAAACAATGAGTGGACAGTCTACCACTTATTGAAACAAAACAAACAATGAGTGGACAGTCTACCACTTATTGAAACAAAACAAACAATGAGTGGACAATCTACCACTTATTGAAACAAAACAAACAATGAGTGGACAGTCTACCACTTATTGAAACAAAACAATAAATGAATGGACAATCTACCACTTATTGAAACAAAACAATAAATGAATGGACAATCTACCACTTATTGAAACAAAACAAACAATGAGTGGACAATCTACCACTTATTGAAACAAAACAAACAATGAATGGACAGTCTACCACTTATTGAAACAAAACAATAAATGAATGGACAGTCTACCACTTTATTGAAACAAAACAAACAATGAGTGGACAGTCTACCACTTATTGAAACAAAACAAACCATGAATGGACAGTCTACCACTTATTGAAATAAAACAAACAATGAATGGACAGTCTACCACTTACTGAAATAAAACAAAGAATAAATGTACAAACTTCCACTTATTAAAACAAAACAAACAATGAATGGACAATCTTCCACTTATTAAAATAAAACAAATAATAAATGGACAAACTTCCACTTATTAAAACAAAACAAATAATTAATGGACAGTCTTCCACTTATTAAAACAAAACAAATAATAAATGTACAAACTTCCACTTATTAAAACAAAACAAATAATAAATGTACAAACTTCCACTTATTAAAACAAAACAAATAATAAATGTACAAACTTCCACTTATTAAAACAAAACAAAGAGTAAATGTACAAACTTCCACTTATTAAAATAAAACAAAGAATAAATGTACAAACTTCCACTTATTAAAACAAAACAAAGAGTAAATGTACAAACTTTCACTTATTAAAATAAAACAAAGAGTAAATGTACAAACTTCCACTTATTAAAATAAAACAAAGAGTAAATGTACAAACTTCCACTTATTAAAATAAAACAAAGAGTAAATGTACAAACTTCCACTTATTAAAATAAAACAAATAATAATTGGAAAATCTTCCACTTTTAAAAGAAAACAAATAATAAATGGACAATTTTCCTGTAATTAAAACAAAACAAAGAATAAATGGACAATATTTCACTTATTGAACAAAACAAAGAATAAGTGGACAATGTTTCACTTATTGAATAAAACGAACAATAAATGGAGAATCTGCCATTTATTAAAACAAAAAAATAATAAATGGCCAAGATTTCACTTATTAAGACAAAACAAATAATAAATAGAAAATACTGTACTTATTAAAACACAACACAATCAGTGAATTAACAATGTTCCAGTTATTAAAAAAACTACTCGAACAATTAATGGACAGTCTTCTCGTTATCAAAAACATAACACACACAAAGAAGGACAATGTTCCATTTAAAAAAACTAATACTTATTTGAATGAACTACTTTAATATTACTCGTATTGATAACTTTAAAATAATGTAAGTTGGTTTGCAGTTTTAACTTTTGTTTGTTTATTAAAATGACTCACATAAGTTAGTGAAACGGTTTTATTATTAGTTTAATTCTTACTTGCCTAAATCCGTCAATTTCGACCTCAATCAATATTTTTCGTAATGGTGACCTCCAAAAATGTCTTCTATCTGAAAATGAAAATGACACTGAGTTCTACCATCACCTATGTAAACAATGAAATCTAAAAGATAATGTGTTAGTCATGTCCTGAGATTAATTATTAGTAAACACCTGTGTTAGTAACGAGAACTGTTAGAATGTAATCAAATGTCTGTGTTAGTAACGAAAACTGTTTGTTGAATATTAAAATATCTGTGTTAGTAACGAAAACTGTTAGAATGTAATCAAATATCTGTGTTAGTAAGGAAATATTTGTAGGTAACCGTGTTTGTCTCTTGTGATATAGAGTTCTTGTACTTACGGCAGTAAAATTGCATGAATCTATTTTCAGGGTTGAGCTTTAATGCTTTTAAAGCTTTTATAATTATTTGTAATAGATGTAAAGTATTTTTCTAACTAGGCTGTTTTTGTATCTTTAAAATATTAAGACTAGATATTGTTGTAAAATGTGATTCCTGTGTTTACTGATTATGTTTGTATGTTTCATTCTTACATAGCCAAGTGAAATAAACGACTTACCAAATTTCTCAGTAGTGAGGAAAGTCTTATATACTGTTCCGTGTATCTTCTGGTAAGTTCTATCTTCCATTTGATTCCTTTTATAATTTTCAATGCTCCTGCTATTCGAACTACAACCACAGGAGGGTCTGAAGTACCAGTTGTGGGGACGTTACATTATAGATTGTATGTCGTATCGTCGTCCCTTCCTTTACTGTTGTTGTTAAATAGTTAGAGGTCTCAGTAGCCTGATGTGTAGTAAAACTCTTGGTTCTCTGTGATAGAGGTACTAGAAGATATGTTGTCGAGTTTAATGTGGTGGTTGGATCTTTTAATTCATCTTCTGTTGTCGTTGGCTCTATGACATCTCCAGTGTAAGCTGAATATTTTGTTACATTAGTACTTTCGTCGTGAAGAATTGCTTCATCCGTTTGGTTCTTAGTGTCGTCATTCGAAACAATTTGATCTGTTTGGTTCTTATTGTCATTAACGGAAACAATGTGATTCGTTTGGTTTTATTGTCATAATCGGAAACGACTTCATTTGTTTGGTTCTTATTATCGTCATTAGAAACAATCTGATCTGTTTGGTTCTCACTGTCGTCATCAGAAACAATCTGATCTGTTTGGTTTTAGTATCGTCATCAGAAACAATCTGTACTGTTTGGTTCTTACTGTCGTCATCAGAACCAATCTGTACTGTTTGGTTCTCACTGTCGTCATCAGAAACGATTTGTCCTTTATTTTTGATACTTTCATTTTGAAAGATTGCTTGTTTGGTGTTTGTGATATTTTCATTCTCAGAAACAATCTTCGAGAGGTTTAATGAAACAGAAACTGTCGTTTTGATTCCAACGCTTGTAATATTACCCTCTGAAGAACCTGGGATGAAACGATTAAAAACTGGTTCTCTGTTAATTAAATTAAGTTGAAGATTTGTTCTGTTTCTTGCCTGACGTGTTGACAGATTGCTGTCAATATTCCCAAAACTTGTAGAGTTCTCTTTACCATCCACATTTTCAGGCCAAATTCTAACCGATTCGAAGCTCTCCATTGTGGCCATGTTGTTATCCACTTTTGATAGGTCAGACTGATCGAGTGACATCCACTGACGAGATTTTTCGTTATTGACTCCAGTCAGGTTCCCTTGTTCGATAAAGGAATGTGTTATTGTTGTGTCTTCTGTTTGTCTACTGATGTTGGTATCCCTTTGGACTTCGTTTGTTTCACAGCGTATTTTTGATGCCTCAAGACGTTTCTCTAGATTTGAAAACCTCGGTGGAATATTCTTTAACTACAGCTTCACTGGAGGCGGGACTTGAGGATAGGTTATTGTCGTACGTCAAGGCCACAGTATTGACACCACCACCACCCACATCTGTTCCACCTGGTGAGAATGAATGAGAAAGGTGTCTGACAGATACGTTTAAGGTGTTTTTGCTAATGTTAAAACTAGATAAAGTTATCTCGTGGTCCCTATCTTCTCTCCTGCTTCTCTCTTTTGGACGAGAGAAGGTGATTCTAGAACGTATTTCATTCACCTTAACTTCTGGCTCCTTCTTCACCACATATTTTATGTTAATGACGTCTAAAACATGTTGTGAGTACCGCCGGACTGGCTTACTGATTATTAAAATGTCTTCATTCTTTTGGTGCAGTCTTCTATCATAAATTAATCGTGATGTGTTGTTGGTGTTCAGTCTCGTTGTTACATTCACGTTCTCCATGTTTCCACTGGGGTCAAAATACCTCTCTTGGTCGTCTTGTTTGCCATAGCTGCTTGTGTCATCATTAGTAGAAACAGATTCTGTGGGGACTTCTTTTAGTAAGCCAGTGTAGCCTCGAGATCCGTTGTTTGTGTGTTCTGACTTCTCCTTGTAGAAATGTAAAGAACTTGTTTCTGTTATAACAGACGAATCTTAAGGTAAAAAACAAACTTGATAACATTTGATTTATTGTGCGAAAGTTAAAATAATTATTAACACAACACTAACATTAACAATTTTTAATAAAATACAAAGGTCTTTGAAATGAGCACAACTTGAAGTGGACAAGTAACATTCTCATTTAGGGTTAAAATCTCATTTATCACTTATTCATAAAATACCCTACCTTCAATCTACAGAGTAACAACATACAGTTATCTATTTACGTTACTACTCTTTCTTCAATCTACAGAGTAACAACGTACAGTTATCTATTTATGTTACTACCCTACCTTCAATCTACAGAGTAACAACATACAGTTATCTATTTATGTTACTACCCTACCTTCAATCTACAGAGTAACAACGTACAGTTATCTATTTATGTTAATACCCTACCTTCAATCTACAGAGTAACAGCATACAGTTATCTATTTATGTTACTACCCTACCTTCAATCTACAGAGTAATCTATTTATGTTAATACCCTACCTTCACTCTACAGAGTAACAACATATAGTTATCTATTCATGTTAATATCCTACCATTAATCCACAGGTTTAGGGTACCAACGTACAGTTATCTATTTATGTTAATACCCTACCATTAATCCAAAGTTTTAGGGTAACAACATACAGTTATCTATTTATGTTAATACCCTACCATTAATCCAAAGTTTTAGGGTACCAACGTACAGTTATCTATTTATGTTAATACCCTACCATTAATCCAAAGTTTTAGGGTACCAACGTACAGTTATCTATTTATGTTACTACTCTACCTTCAATCCACAGGTTGTTTGTTTGTTTTGGAATTTCGCACAAAGCTACTCGAGGGCTATCTGTGCTAGCCGTCCCTAATTTAGCAGTGTAAGACTAGAGGGAAGGCAGCTAGTCATCACCACCCACCGCCAACTCTTGGGCTACTCTTTTACCAACGAAAAGTGGGATTGACCGTCACATTATAACGCCCCACGGCTGGGAGAGCGAGCATGTTTTGGCGCGACTCGGGCGCAAACCCGCGATCCTCAGATTACGAAGTGCACGCCTTAACGCGCTAGGCCATGCCAGGCCCAATCCACAGGTTTAGGGTAACAACATACAGTTATTTATTTATGTTACTAACATCACTTTAATCCATACTTTTGGGTAACAACGTACAGTTATCTAATTATGTTACTACTCTACCTTCAATCCACAGGTTTAGGGTAACAACATAAGTTATCTATTTATGTTACTAACATCCCTTCAATCCATAGTTTAAGGGTTACGACACAATAAACGTTATGTGTATTTTAGACAACATGGAATTTATCAGTTGTTGTGTGATTTAACGTTGAACGAGTCAGTTATGTGTGTTTAAAGAACGTGGAATGAGTCGTTGTTGTGTGAGAGATTGGTCAGTTGAGTGTCTGTGTGTATGTAGTATGTGTGCCTTCTTGTGTTTGTATATATGTTTTATTCTGGGTGTACATGAAATCAGAAGTACCGCTGTCCACTTTGTGTTATTCCGATAAGATCTGGTACCATGCGGTCTCTAACCTTTATCACATGCCCCAGATTTACTGAGATACTCTTAAATCGCCAAGCTTATTGGCTTCCGGATTTTTGAAGTATCTCGACAGAAATACCGGATCTTACCGAAACGAGGCCCATTTGGATGTCGACAGAGATATGTCATAAGCTACAATAACCGACAAGGGATTTAGCGATCTTGTCTGGATGGTTTAATACTCGTAAAACTGGTTGGATGTTTGTTCTTTAACGAACACGCTTTCAATAAATTGTTACTGGAAAATGAACAAATTTTTCGTGTTAAAAACAAGTGCATGTTATATGTTTCTGACTCTCTCTCTCTTAATCACCCTGTTTCTTGGACCAAAGTGTTGATGTTCCAACGTGCTGTTTCTTTGAAAAAAAACAACACGAAAACAACAACAAGTAATCGCAAGATTATTGTTCATACAATATCCTGTCGTAGAGGTGCTACAATGTGTCGGTCAATCTCATTATCCATCGGTAAAAGAACAGTCCAAGAGCTGGCTGTGGGTGATGATTGGCAGCCGCTTTCCCTCTAGTCTTACATGGTTAAATTAGGGACGGCTAACGCAGATGGGCTTCGTGTAGCTTAGGACAAACTTCCAAACAAACTTATAACTTTTGTTGTTATTTTTTTAAAAGCAGTGAAATCCTGTATAAGTTTTTCATTCACAAGTGATAAATATGGGATGATATGCAGAGATTAATACTAAACAAAACTGACTTGAATTAGAGTTGTGTTCAAAAGACAACTACGATAGTAGAACAAATCCATAGCACACACTCTCAGCTTACTATTAAAAGTGGAAACATAGCTGAACAGTTAATTATTATCTCCAAGAAAACTAAAGAAAAACTTTAGAAAGAATTCTCTTAAAATCATAAATGTTACTTTAAAAAATATTCATTATTGTTATTTCTAAACTCTAATAGATGCATTTCAAAGTTTATGAATATCTGAATGTCTACATCAGTAATATACAACTATTTATCTTCTGTCGAACAGATCTCAACTCTAGAAATAAAGTGAAATGGTGAGTATCAAATATACATGTATATATATTAAAGCTAGATTAATGGTAAACCTAGAATTGAAAACACATCAAGGAAAAAATCCTAATTATTCATCAATGAAACCTAAAGTTGAAGGAACACCAAGTGAATCAGCTATCCTTATACTTTGTGAGGCAGTCACACAATACAACACTAAACCAGATATACTACATGCTATAATCAAGTGACACAATACAACACTGAACTAAGTAAACTGCATGTTGTAATGTAGTGACACAGTACAACACTGAACTAGGTATACTACATGTTGTAATGTAGAGAAACAGTACTACACTAAAGTAGGTATACCACATGTTGTAATCTAGTGACACAATACAACACTGAATTAGCTATCCGTACATGCTGTAATGTAGTTACACAATATAACACTAAACTAGGTATACTATATGTTGTAATGTAGTGACACAGTACGACACTGAACTAAATATACTACATGTTGTTATGTAGTGACACTGTACAACACTGAACTAGCTATCCGTACATGTTGTAATGTGGTGACACAGTACAACACTGAACTAGCTAACCGTACGTGTTGAAATGTTATAACACAGTACAACACTGAACTAGCTAACCGTACGTGTTGTAATGTAGTGTGACTGAACTAAGTAGCTCTCTGTCATACAAAAACTTGTATTAATCAGTGATGTCGAGAAAACCCACTTGTAGAGAAATATATATGTAAAACGGCTCGTTTGGGTTGAGAAAATTTTTTTACGTGAAAAACTTTCTCAACTCAAACTAGCCGTTTAACATATATATAACTTATATTATTCAGGCTTTGTTTATGAATGTTGTTACTTTTGTAATTGGGTCACGTCCTCCTATGCCTGTAGTTAACATCCTGTTTCACGAAACTTACCTGTTGACCTTGGTCAACTTCATGGTTAACCTTAAATCTTTTACTACTACTTTTCAAACATCTCTGAAAGCTCAACTTTTGTTTCGAAGTTAATGAATGAACTCGTTACATTTTTCACCTTATTTACTTTGTAGTTGTTCTTTTACAATTCTAATAATATTTAACTTTATGATACAGAAACCCATCTGTCAAGTTTTCACAAATACAGAAAAAACCACGATAAGTCACTTTGTTTTTTATCTTTAAAATGTTGCCGTGGTTGGAAAAATTCTTCACGTCAGATTAGTTTGAAATTTTGTTTATTATTTGTTACTTAACACTTGTAACTTACAGTTTTAGAATTGCTTTCTTGTGTTTCTTTACCTAAAAGCTTACTTTTTTTGACGATAGAAATAAATAAAATATTCTAGAAGTGAAAATAAGTGTAAATTGAAGCATTACGGTCAAAATTTAACATTCTCGACCAGTGTTAAATTAATTACCTCTTGACCACTGGTTTGATCACGTGACCAGTTTCACCAATGGTGGATGAAGTAACTCATTAAAATCAATGCATACGTCTACCCTAATCTAATATTTAGTTAATAAAACCACTTAAGTTCTTACTTAGTTAACACATGTAAGACCTGAGCATTATCAACTATCAGTTCAGTCCATTATTATATTATATAGGTAAGACCTGAGTACTATCAAGTACAAGTTAAGTTCGCACTTATTTAATACATGTAATATATGAGTAGTAACTACAATAAGTTCAGTTCATACTTATTTAATACATGTAAGATATAAGTAGTAACTACAATCAGTTCAGTTAATATTTATTTAACGTATGTAAGATATGACTAGTAACTACTATCAGTTCAGTTCATACTTATTTAATATATGTAAGATATGAGAAGTAACTAATATCAGTTCAGTTCATACTTATTTAATACATGTAAGATATGAGTAGTAAATACTATCAGTTCAGTTCAGTTCGGTTCATACTTACTTAAATACATGTAAGATATGAATAGTAACTACTATCAGTTCATATTAATTTAATATATGTAAGATATGAGTCGTAACTACTATCAGTTAAGTTCATATTTATTTAATACATGTAAGATATCAGTAATAACTACAATCAGTTCAGATCATATATATTTAATATATGTAAGATATCAGTAGTAACTACTATCAGTTCAGTTCATACTTATTTAATACATGTAAGATATGACTAGTGACTACTATCAGATCAGTTCATACTTATTTCATATATGTAAGATATGAGTGGTAACTACTATCAGTTCAGTTCATACTTATTTAATGCATGTAAGATGTGAGTAGTGACTACTATCAGTTCAGTTCATACTTGTTTAATATATGTAAGATATGAGTGGTAACTACTATCAGTTCAGTTCATACTTTTTTTAATACATGTAAGATATGAGTAGTAACTACAATAAGTTCAGTTCATACTTATTTAACACATGTAAGATATGAGAAGTAACTACAATCAGTTCAGTTGATATTTATTTAATACATATAAGATATAAAAAGTGATTAATATCAGTTCAGTTCATACTTACTTAATACATGTAAGATATGAGTAGTAACTACAATCAGTTCAGTTCATATTTATTTAATAAATGTAAGATATGAGTAGTGACTAATATCAGTTCAGTTCATACTCATTTAATACATGTAAGATATGAGTAGTGGGTACCATCAGTTAAGTTCATACTTATTTAATACATGTAAGATATGAGTAGTAACTACAATCAGTTCAGTTCATATTTATTTAATAAATGTAAGATATAAGAAGTAAATACTATCAGTTCAGTTAATATTTATTTAACATATGTAAGATATGACTAGTAACTACTTTCAGTTCAGATCATACTTATTTAACATATGTAAGATATGAGTAGTGACTACTATCAGTTAAGTTCATATTTATTTAATACATGTAAGATATCAGTAGTAACTACAATCAGTTCAGTTCATATTTATTTAATATATGTAAGATATGAGTAGTAACTACTATCAGTTCAGTTCATACTTATTTAATACATGTAAGATATGAGTAGTAACTACTATCAGTTCAGTTCATACTTATTTAATACATGTAAGATATGAGTAGTGACTACTATCATTTTAGTTCAAACTTATTTAATACATGTAAGATGTGAGTAGAGACTACTATCAGTTCAGTTCATACTTATTTAATATATGTAAGATATGAGTAGTAACTACTATCAGTTCAGTTCATACTTTTTTAATACATGTAAGATATGAGTAGTAACTACAATAAGTTCAGTTCATACTTATTTAATACATGTAAGATATGAGTAGTAACTACAATCAGTTCAGTTGATATTTATTTAATACATGTAATATATGAGTAGTGATTAATATCAGTTCAGTTCATACTTATTTAATACATGTAAGATATAATTAGTAACTACTATCAGTTCAGTTCATATTAATTTTATATGTAAGATATGAGTAGTAACTACTATCAGTTCAGTTCATACTTATTTAATACATGTAAGATATGAGTAGTGGGTACTATCAGTTCAGTTCATACTTATTTAATACATGTAAGATATGAGTAGTAACTACTATCAGTTCAGTTCATACTTATTTAATAATACATGTAAGATATGAGTAGTGACTACAATCAGTTCAGTTCATATTTATTTAATAAATGTAAGATATGAGTAGTGACTAATATCAGTTCAGTTTATACTTATTTAATATATGTAAGATATGAGTAGTAACTACTATCAGTTCAGTTCATATTAATTTAATATATGTAAGATATGAGTAGTAACTAATATCAGTTCAGTTCATACTTATTTAATACATGTAAGATATGAGTAGTTGGTACTATCAGTTAAGTTCATACTTATTTAATACATGTAAGATATGAGTAGTAACTAGAATCAGTTCAGTTCATACTTATTTAATACATGTAAAATATGAGTAGTAACTACAATCAGTCAAGTTCACACTTATTTAATACAAGTAAGATATGAGTAGTAACTACTATCAGTTCACTTCATACTTATTTAATACATGTAAGATATGAGTAGTAACTACTGTTTTTCAGTTCATACTTATTTAATACATGCAAGATATGAGTAGTAACTACTATCAGTTCAGTTCAAACTTAACTAATACATGTAAGATATGAGTAGTGACTATTATCAGTTCAGTTTATACTTATTTAATATATGTAAGATATGAGTAGTAACTACTACCAGTTCAGTTTATACTTATTTAATGTGTGTAAGATATGAGTAGTAACTACAATAAGTTCAGTTCATACTTATTTAATACATGTAAGATATGAGTAGTGAGGGCTATCACTTTGGTTCAAACTTATTTAATACATGTAAGATGTGAGTAGTGACTACTATCAGTTCAGTTCATACTTATTTAATATATGTAAGATATGAATGGTAACTACTATCACTTCAGTTCATACTTTTTTAATACATGTAAGATATGAGTAGTAACTACAATAAGTTCAGTTCATACTTAGTTAATACATGTAAGATATGATTAGTAACTACAATCAGTTCAGTTGATATTTATTTAATACATGTAATATATGAGAAGTGATTAATATCAGTTTAGTTCATACTTATTTAATACACGTAAGATATGAGTAGTAACTACTATCAGTTCAGATCATATTTATTTAATAAATGTAAGATATGAGTAGTGACTAATATCAGTTCAGTTTATACTTATTTAATATATGTAAGATATGAGTAGTAACTACAATCAGTCAAGTTCACACTTATTTAATACAAGTAAGATATGAGTAGTAACTACTATCAGTTCACTTCATACTTATTTAATACATGTAAGATATGAGTAGTAACTACTGTAATTTCAGTTCATATTTATTTAATACATGTAAGATATCAGTAGTAACTATAATCAATTCAGTTCATATTTATTTAATACATGTAAGATATGAGAAGTAACTACTATCAGTTCAGTTCATATTTATTTAATATATGTAAGATATAAGTAGTAACTACTATCAGTCAAGTTTACACTTATTTAATATATGTAAGATTGAGTAGTAACTACAATAAGTTCAGTTCATACTTATTTAATACATGTAAGATATGAGTAGTAACTATTATCAGTTCAGTTCATACTTATTTAATACATGTAAGATATGAGTAGTGAGTACTATCAGTTCATACTTATTTAATATATGTAAGATATGAGTAGTGACTAAAATCAGTTCAGTTTATACTTATTTAATATATGTAAGATATGAGTAGTAACTACAATAAGTTCAGTTCATACTTATTTAATACATGTAAGATATGAGTAGTAACTAAAATCAGTCAGTTCATACTTATTTAATACATGTAAGATATGAGTAGTAATTACAATAAGTTCAGTTCATACTTATTTAATACATGTAAGATATGAGTAGTAACTACAATCAGTTCAGTTGATATTTATTTAATACATGTAATATATGAGAAGTGATTAATATCAGTTCAATTCATACTTACTTAATACATGTAAGATATAATTAGTAACTACTATCAGTTCAGTTCATATTAATTTTATATGTAAGATATCAGTAGTGACTACTATCATTTTGGTTCAAACTTATTTAATACATGTAAGATATGAGTAGTAACTACTATCAGTTCAGTTCATACTTATTTAATACATGTAAGATATGAGTTGTAACTACAATAAGTTCAGTTCATACTTATTTAATACATGTAAGATATGAGTAGTAACTACTATCAGTTCAGTTCATACTTAAATAATACATGTAAGATATGAGTAGTGACTACAATGAGTTCAGTTCATATTTATTGAATAAATGTAAGATATGAGTAGCGACTAATATCTGTTCAGTTTATACTTATTTAATATGTGTAAGATATGAGTAGTAACTACTATCAGTTCAGTTCATATTAATTTAATATATGTAAGATATGAGTAGTAACTAATATCAGTTCAGTTCATACTCATTTAATACATGTAAGATATGAGTAGTTGGTACTATCAGTTAAGTTCATACTTATTTAATACATGTAAGATATGAGTAGTAACTAGAATCAGTTCAGTTCATATTTATTTAATAAATGTAAGATATGAGTAGTGACTAAAATCAGTTCAGTTTATACTTATTTAATATATGTAAGATATGAGTAGTAACTACAATAAGTTCAGTTCATACTCATTTAATACATGTAAGATATGAGTAGTTGGTACTATCAGTTAAGTTCATACTTATTTAATACATGTAAGATATGAGTAGTAACTAGAATCAGTTCAGTTCATATTTATTTAATACATGTAAGATATGAGATGTGACCAATATCAGTTCAGTTTATACTTATTTAATATATGTAAGACATGAGTAGTAACTACTATCAGTTCAGTTCATACTTATTTAATACATGTAAGTTATGAGTAGTGACTACTATCACTTCAGTTCATACTTATTTAATATATGTAAGATATGAGTAGTAACTACAATCAGTTCAGTTGATATTTATTTAATACATGCAAGATATGAGTAGTAACTACTATCAGTTCAGTTCATACTTAAATAATACATGTAAGATATGAGTAGTGACTATTATCAATTCAGTTTATACCCTTTAATATGTGTAAGATATGAGTAGTAACTACAATAAGTTCAGTTCATACTTACTTAATACATGTAAGATATGAGTACTAACTGCTATCAGTTCAGTTCAAACTTATTTAATATATGTAAGATATGAGTAGTGACTACTATCAGTTCAGTTCATACTTATTTAATATATGTAAGATATGAGTGGTAACTACAATCAGTTCAGTTCATACTTACTTAATACATGTAAGATATGAGTAGTAACTACAATCAGTTCAGTTCATATTAATTTAATATATGTAAGATATGAGTAGTAACTACTATCAGTTCAGTTCATATTAATTTAATATATGTAAGATATGAGTAGTAACTACTATCAGTTCAGTTCATACTCATTTAATACATGTAAGATATGAGTAGTTGGTACTATCAGTTCAGTTCATACTCATTTAATACATGTAAGATATGAGTAGTTGGTACTATCAGTTAAGTTCATACTTATTTAATACATGTAAGATATGAGTAGTAACTAGAATCAGTTCAGTTGATATTTATTTCATAAATGTAAGATATGAGTAGTGACTAATATCAGTTCAGTTTATACTTATTTAATATATGTAAGATATGAGTAGTAACTACAATAAGTTTAGTTCATACTTATTTAATACATGTAAGATATGAGTTGTAACTACAATCAATTCAGTTCATATTTATTTAATACATGTAAGATATGAGAAGTGACAAATATCAGTTCAGTTCATACTTATTTAATATATGTAAGATATGAGAAGTAACTACTATCAGTTCAGTTCAAACTTATCTAATATATGTAAGATATGAGTAGTAACTACTATCAATCAAGTTTACACTTATTTAATATAAGTAAGATATGAGTAGTAACTACAATAAGTACAGTTCATACTTATTTAATACATGTAAAATATGAGTAGTAACTACAATCAGTCAAGTTCACACTTATTTAATACAAGTAAGATATGAGTAGTAACTACTATCAGTTCACTTCATACTTATTTAATACATGTAAGATATGAGTAGTAACTACTGTAATTTCAGTTCATATTTATTTAATAAATGTAAGATATCAGTAGTAACTATAATCAATTCAGTTCATATTTATTTAATGCATGTAAGATATGAGAAGTGACTAGTATCAGTTCAGTTCATACTTTTTTAATACATGTAAGATATGAGTAGTAACTACAATAAGTTCAGTTCATACTTATTTAATATATGCAAGATATGAGTAGTAACTACTATCAGTTCAGTTCAAACTTAAGTAATACATGTAAGATATGAGTAGTGACTATTATCAGTTCAGTTTATACTTATTTAATATATGTAAGATATGAGTAGTAACTACTATCAGTTCAGTTCATATTAATTTAATATATGTAAGATATGAGTAGTAACTACTATCAGTTCAGTTCATACTTATTTAATAAATGTAAGATATGAGTAGTGACTAATATCAGTTCAGTTTATACTTATTTAATACATGTAAGATATGAGTAGTGACTGCTATCACTTTGGTTCAAACTTATTTAATAGATGTAAGATGTGAGTAGTGACTACTATCAGTTCAGTTCATACTTATTTAATATATGTAAGATATGAGTGGTAACTACTATCACTTCAGTTCATACTTTTTTAATACATGTAAGATATGAGTAGTAACTACAATAAGTTCAGTTCATACTTATTTAATACATGTAAGATATGAGTAGTAACTACAATCAGTCAAGTTCACATTTATTTAATACAAGTAAGATATGAGTAGTAACTACAATAAGTTCAGTTCATACTTATTTAATACATGTAAGATATGAGTAGTGACTACTATCACTTCAGTTCATACTTATTTAATATATGTAAGATATGAGTAGTAACTACAATCAGTTCAGTTGATATTTATTTAATACATGCAAGATATGAGTAGTAACTACTATCAGTTCAGTTCATACTTAAATAATACATGTAAGATATGAGTAGTGACTATTATCAATTCAGTTTATACTCCTTTAATATGTGTAAGATATGAGTAGTAACTACAATAAGTTCAGTTCAAACTTTCTTAATACATGTAAGATATGAGTAGTAACTGCTATCAGTTCAGTTCAAACTTATTTAATATATGTAAGATATGAGTAGTAACTACAATAAGTTCAGTTGATATTTATTTAATACATTTAAAATATGAGATGTGACTAATATCAGTTCAGTTTATACTTATTTAATATATGTAAGATATGAGTAGTAACTACTATCAGTTCAGTTTATACTTATTTAATACATGTAAGATATGAGTAGTAACTACTATCAGTTCAGTTGATACTTATTTAATATATGTAAAATATGAGTAGTAACTACTACAAGTCAAGTTCACACTTATTTAATAGATGTAAGATATGAGTAGTGACTACTATCAGTTCAGTTCATACTTATTTAATATATGTAAGATATGAGTGGTAACTACTATCAGTTCAGTTCATACTTTTTAATACATGTAAGATATGAGTAGTAACTACAATAAGTTCAGTTCATACTTATTTAATACATGTAAGATATGAGTAGTAACTACAATTAGTTCAGTTCATACTTATTTAATACATGTAAGATATGAGTAGTGACTACTATCAGTTCAGTTCATACTTATTTAATATATGTAAAATATGAGTGGTAACTACAATCAGTTCAGTTCATACTTATTTAATACATGTAAGATATGAGTAGTAACTACTATCAGTTCAGTCATATTCATTTAACATATGTAAGATATGAGTAGTAACTACTATCAGTTCAGTTCATACTCATTTAATACATGTAAGATATGAGTAGTTGGTACTATCAGTTAAGTTCACACTTATTTAATACATGTAAGATATGAGTAGTAACTAGAATCAGTTCAGTTTATATTTATTTAATACATGTAAGATATGAGAAGTGACTAATATCAGTTCAGTTTGTACTTATTTAATATATGTAAGATATGAGTGGTAACTACAATCAGTTCAGTTCATACTTACTTAATACATGTAAGATATGAGTAGTAACTACTATCAGTTCAGTTCAAACTTATTTAATATATGTAAGATATGAGTAGTAACTACTATCAGTTCAGTTCACACTTACTTAATACATGTAAGATATGAGTGGTAACTACTATCATTTTGGTTCAATATTTTTTAATACATGTAAGATATGAGTAGTAACTACTATCAGTTCAGTTCATACTTTTTAATACATGTAAGATATGAGTAGTAACTACAATAAGTTCAGTTCATACTTATTTAATACATGTAAGATATGAGTAGTAACTACAATCAGTTCAGTTCATACTTATTTAATACATGTAAGATATGAGTAGTAACTACTATCAGTTTGGTTCAAACTTATTTAATACATGTAAGATATGAGTAGTAACTACTCAGTTCAGTTCATACTTATTTAAAACATGTAAGATATGAGTAGTAACTACTATCATTTTGGTTCATACTTATTTAATACATGTGAGATATGAGAAGTGACTAATATCAGTTCAGTTCATACTTATATAATATATGTAAGATATGAGTAGTAACTTCTATCAGTTCAGTTCAAACTTATTTAATATATGTAAGATATGAGTAGTAACTACTATCAGTTCAGTTCATACTTAAATAATACATGTAAGATATGAATAGTGACTACTATCAGTTCAGTTTTACTCATTTAATATATGTAAAATATGAGTAGTGACTACTATCAGTTCAGTTCATACTTATTTAATATATGTAAAATATGAGTGGTAACTACAATCAGTTCAGTTCATACTTACTTAATACATGTAAGATATGAGTAGTAACTACTATCAGTTCAGTCATATTCATTTAATATATGTAAGATATGAGTAGTAACTACTATCAGTTCAGTTCATACTTATTTAATACATGTAAGATATGAGTAGTTGGTACTATCAGTTAAGTTCATACTTATTTAATACATGTAAGATATGAGTAGTAACTAGAATCAGTTCAGTTTATATTTATTTAATACATGTAAGATATGAGAAGTGACTAATATCAGTTCAGTTCATACTTATTTAATATATGTAAGATATGAGTGGTAACTACAATCAGTTCAGTTCATACTTACTTAATACATGTAAGATATGAGTAGTAACTACTATCAGTTCAGTTCAAACTTATCTAATATATGTAAGATATGAGTGGTAACTACAATAAGTTCAGTTCATACTTATTTAATACATGTAAGATATGAGTACTAACTGCTATCAGTTCAGTTCATATTAATTTAATATATGTAAGATATGAGTAGTAACTACTATCAGTTCAGTTCATATTAATTTAATATATGTAAGATATGAGTAGTAACTACTATCAGTTCAGTTCATACTCATTTAATACATGTAAGACATGAGTAGTTGGTACTATCAGTTCAGTTCATACTCATTTAATACATGTAAGATATGAGTAGTTGGTACTATCAGTTAAGTTCATACTTATTTAATACATGTAAGATATGAGTAGTAATTAGAATCAGTTCAGTTCATAGTTATTTAATAAATGTAAGATATGAGTAGTGACTAATATCAGTTCAGTTTATACTTATTTAATATATGTAAGATATGAGTAGTAACTACAATAAGTTCAGTTCATACTTATTTAATACATGTAAGATATGAGTAGTAACTACAATCAATTCAGTTCACATTTATTTAATACATGTAAGATATGAGAAGTGACAAATATCAGTTCAGTTCCCACTTATTTAATATATGTAAGATATGAGAAGTAACTACTATCAGTTTAGTTCAAACTTATTTAATATATGTAAGATATGAGTAGTAACTACTATCAGTTCAGTTCATACTTATTTAATACATGTAAGATGAGTAGTAACTACTATCAGTTCAGTTCAAACTTATTTAATATATGTAAGATATGAGTAGTGACTACTATCAGTTCAGTTCATACTTATTTAATATATGTAAGATATGAGTAGTAACTACAATCAGTTCAGTTCATACTTATTTAATACATGTAAGATATGAGTAGTAACTACTATCAGTTCAGTTCATATTCATTTAATATATGTAAGATATGAGTAGTTGGTACTATCAGTTAAGTTCACACTTATTTAATACATGTAAGATATGAGTAGTAACTAGAATCAGTTCAGTTTATATTTATTTAATACATGTAAGATATGAGAAGTGACTACTATCAGTTCAGTTTTACTTATTTAATATATGTAAGATATGAGTGGTAACTACAATAAGTTCAGTTCATACTTATTTAATACATGTAAGATATGAGTAGTGACTACTATCAGTTCAGTTCATACTTATTTAATATATGTAAGATATGAGTAGTAACTACTATTAGTTCAGTTCATATTTATTTAATACATGTAAGATATGAGTAGTGAGTACTATCATATTGGTTCATACTTATTTAATACATGTAAGATATGAGTAGTGACTACTATCAGTTCAGTTCATACTTATTTAATACATGTAAGATATGAGTAGTAACTACTATCAGTCAGTTCACACTTATTTAATATATGTAAGATATGAGTAGTAACTACTATCAGTTCAGTTCATACTTATTTAATACATATAAGATATGAGTTGTAACTACAATCAGTTCAGTTCATATTTATTAAAAATATGTAAGATATGAGTAGTAAGTACTATCAGTCAAGTTGACACTTATTTAATACATGTAAGATATGAGTAGTAACTACTATCAGTTCAGTTCATATTTATTTAATACATGTAAGATATGAGTAGTAACTTCTATCAGTTCAGTTCAAACTTATTTAATATATGTGAGATATGAGTAGTAACTACTATCAGTTCAGTTCATACTTAAATAATACATGTAAGATATGAATAGTGACTACTATCAGTTCAGTTCATACTTATTTAATATATGTAAGATATGAGTAGTAACTACTATCAGTTCAGTTCATATTTATTTAATACATGTAAGATATGAGTAGTAACTACTATCAGTTCAGTTCAAACTTATTTAATATATGTGAGATATGAGTAGTAACTACTATCACTTCAGTTCATACTTATTTAATACATGTAAGATATGAATAGTGACTACTATCAGTTCAGTTCATACTTATTTAATATATATAAGATATGAGTAGTAACTACTATCAGTTCAGTTCATACTTTTTAATATATGTAAGATATGAGTAGTAACTACAATAAGTTCAGTTCATACTTATTTAATATATGTAAGATATGAGTAGTAACTACTATCATTTTGGTTCAAACTTATTTAATACATGTAAGATATGAGTAGTAACTACTATCAGTTCAGTTCATACTTATTTAAAACATGTAAGATATGAGTAGTAACTACTATCATTTTGGTTCAAACTTATTTAATACATGTAAGATGTGAGAAGTGACTAATATCAGTTCAGTTCATACTTATATAATATATGTAAGATATGAGTAGTAACTTCTATCAGTTCAGTTCAAACTTATTTAATATATGTGAGATATGAGTAGTAACTATTATCAGTTCAGTTCATACTTAAATAATACATGTAAGATATGAGTAGTAACTACTATCAGTTCAGTTAATATTTATTTAATATATGTAAGATATGAGTAGTAACTACACTCAGTTCAGTTCATATTGATTTAATACATGTAAGATATGAGTAGTAACTACTATCAGTTCAGTTCATACTTATTTAATATATGTAAGATATGAGTAGTAACTACTATCAGTTCAGTTCAGTTCAGTTCATACTTAATACATGTAAGATATGTGTAGTAACTAGTATCAGTTCATATTTATTTAATACATGTAAGATATGAATAGTAACTACAATAAGTTCAGTTCATACTTATTTAATACATGTAAGATATGAGTAGTAACTACAATAAGTTCAGTTCATACTTATTTAATACATGTAAGATATGAGTAGTGACTACTATCAGTTCAGTTCATACTTATTTAATACATGTAAGATATGAGTAGTAACTACTATCAGTTCAGTTAATATTTATTAAATATATGTAAGATATGAGTAGTAACTACATCAGTTCAGTTCATATTGATTTAATTCATGTAAGATATGAGTAGTAACTACTATCAGTTCAGTTCATACTTATTTAATATATGTAAGATATGAGTAGTAACTACACTCAGTTCAGTTCATATTGATTTAATACATGTAAGATATGAGTAGTAACTACTATCAGTTCAGTTCATACTTATTTAATATATGTAAGATATGAGTGGTAACTAATATCAGTTAAGTTAATATATATTTAATACATGTAAGATATGAGTAGTAACTACAATCAGTTCAGTTCATATTTATTTAATACATGTAAGATATGAGTAGTGACTAATATCAGTTCAGTTCATACTTTTAATATATGTAAGATATGAGTAGTAACTACAATAAGTTCAGTTCATACTTATTTAATACATGTAAGATATGAGTAGTGACTACTATCAGTTTGGTTCAAACTTATTTAATATATGTAAGATATGAGTAGTAACTACTATCATTTTGGTTCAAAGTTATTTAATACATGTAAGATATGAGTAGTAACTACTCTCAGTTCAGTTCATACTTATTTAAAACATGTAAGATATGAGTAGTAACTACTATCATTTTGGTTCAAACTTATTTAATACATGTAAGATATGAGAAGTGACTAATATCAGTTCAGTTCATACTTATATAATATATGTAAGATATGAGTAGTAACTTCTGTGAGTTCAGTTCAAACTTATTTAATATATGTGAGATATGAGTAGTAACTACTATCACTTCAGTTCATACTTAAATAATACATGTAAGATATGAATAGTGACTACTATCAGTTTAGTTTTACTTATTTAATATATGTAAAATATGAGTAGTAACTACAATAAGTTCAGTTCATACTTATTTAATACATGTAAGATATGAGTAGTAACTACTATCAGTTCAGTTCAAACTTATTTAATATATGTGAGATATGAGTAGTAACTACTATCAGTTTAGTTCAGTTCAGTTCATACTTAATACATGTAAGATATGAGTAGTAACTAGTATCAGTTCATATTTATTTAATACATGTAAGATATGAGTAGTGACTACTATCAGTTAAGTTCATATATATTTAATACATGTAAGATATCAGTAGTAACTACAATCACTTCAGTTCATACTTATTTAATATATGTAAGATATGAGTAGTAACTACTATCATTTTGGTTCAAACTTATTTAATACGTGTAAGATATGAGTAGTAACTACTCTCAGTTCAGTTCATACTTATTTAAAACATGTAAGATATGAGTAGTAACTACTATCATTTTGGTTCAAACTTATTTAATACATGTGAGATGTGAGAAGTGACTAATATCAGTTCAGTTCATACTTATATAATATATGTAAGATATGAGTATTAACTTCTATGAGTTCAGTTAAAACTTATTTAATATATGTGAGATATGAGTAGTAACTATTATCACTTCAGTTCATACTTAAATAATACATGTAAGATATGAGTAGTAACTACTATCAGTTCAGTTAATATTTATTAAATATATGTAAGATATGAGTAGTAACTACACTCAGATCAGTTCATATTGATTTAATACATGTAAGGTATGAGTAGTAACTACTATCAGTTCAGTTCATACTTATTTAATATATGTAAGATATGAGTAGTAACTACTATCAGTTCAGTTCAGTTCAGTTCATACTTAATACATGTAAGATATGTGTAGTAACTAGTATCAGTTCATATTTATTTAATACATGTAAGATATGAATAGTAACTACAATAAGTTCAGTTCATACTTATTCAATACATGTAAGATATGAGTAGTAACTACAATAAGTTCAGTTCATACTTATTTAATACATGTAAGATATGAGTAGTGACTACTATCATTTTGGTTCATACTTATTCAATACATGTAAGATATGAGTAGTAACTACTATCAGTTCAGTTAATATTTATTAAATATATGTAAGATATGAGTAGTAACTACACTCAGATCAGTTGATATTGATTTAATTCATGTAAGGTATGAGTAGTAACTACTATCAGTTCAGTTCATACTTATTTAATATATGTAAGATATGAGTAGTAACTACACTCAGATCAGTTCATATTGATTTAATACATGTAAGGTATGAGTAGTAACTACTATCAGTTCAGTTCATACTTATTTAATATATGTAAGATATGAGTGGTAACTAATATCAGTTAAGTTAATATATATTTAATACATGTAAGATATGAGTAGCAACTACAATCAGTTCAGTTCATATTTATTTAATACATGTAATATATGAGTAGTGACTAATATCAGTTCAGATCATACTTTTTAATATATGTAAGATATGAGTAGTAACTACAATAAGTTCAGTTCATACTTATTTAATACATGTAAGATATGAGTAGTGACTACTATCATTTTGGTTCAAACTTATTTAATATATGTAAGATATGAGTAGTAACTACTATCATTTTGGTTCAAAGTTATTTAATACGTGTAAGATATGAGTAGTAACTACTCTCAGTTCAGTTCATACTTATTTAAAACATGTAAGATATGAGTAGTAACTACTATCATTTTGGTTCAAACTTATTTAATACATGTGAGATGTGAGAAGTGACTAATATCAGTTCAGTTGATACTTATATAATATATGTAAGATATGAGTAGTAACTTCTGTGAGTTCAGTTCAAACTTATTTAATATATGTGAGATATGAGTAGTAACTACTATCACTTCAGTTCATACTTAAATAATACATGTAAGATATGAATAGTGACTACTATCAGTTTAGTTTTACTCATTTAATATATGTAAAATATGAGTAGCAACTACAATAAGTTCAGTTCATACTTATTTAATACATGAAAAATATGAGTAGTAACTACTATCAGTTCAGTTCAAACTTATTTAATATATGTGAGATATGAGTAGTAACTACTATCAGTTTAGTTCAGTTCAGTTCATACTTAATACATGTAAGATATGCGTAGTAACTAGTATCAGTTCATATTTATTTAATACATGTAAGATATGAGTAGTGACTACTATTAGTTAAGTTAATATATATTTAATACATGTAAGATATCAGTAGTAACTACAATCACTTCAGTTCATATTTATTTAATATATGTAAGATATGAGTAGTAACTACTATCAATTCAGTTGATACTTATTTAATACATGTAAGATATGAGTAGTGACTACTATCATTTTGGTTCAAACTTATTTAATACATGTAAGATATGAGTAGTGACTAATATCAGTCAGATCATACTTATTTAATACATGTAAGATATGAATAGTAACTACAATAAGTTCAGTTCATACTTATTCAATACATGTAAGATATGAGTAGTAACTACTATCAGTTCAGTTAATATTTATTAAATATATGTAAGATATGAGTAGTAACTACACTCAGATCAGTTCATATTGATTTAATACATGTAAGGTATGAGTAGTAACTACTATCAGTTCAGTTCATACTTATTTAATATATGTAAGATATGAGTAGTAACTACACTCAGTTCAGTTCATATTGATTTAATACATGTAAGGTATGAGTAGTAACTACTATCAGTTCAGTTCATACTTATTTAATATATGTAAGATATGAGTGGTAACTAATATCAGTTAAGTTAATATATATTTAATACATGTAAGATATGATTAGTAACTACTATCAGTTCAGTTCATACTTATTTAATACATGTAAGATATGAGTAGTAACTACTATCAGTTCAATTCATACTTAATTAATACATATAAGATATTATTAATAACTACTCTCAGTTCAGTTCATACTTTTTTAATAGAATTAAGACCTGAATATAATCAACTACCAGTTAAACTCATACTTGGTTGATACATTTAACACCTGAGTACTATTAACTTCCAGTTAAGTTCATACTTATTTAAAACATCTAAGACCTGTGTACTATCAACTACCAATTACGTTCACACTTGGTTCATACATAAAATACCTGAGTACTATCTACTACAACTTCAGTTCATAGTTATTTAATACATGTAAGATCTGTGTACTATCAACAACCAGATAAGTTCATTCTTATTTAATACATGTAAGCCCTGAGTATTGTCAACTACCAGTTAAGTTCATCCTTATTTAATACATGTAACTCCTGAGTACTATTAACTAATAGTTAAGTTCACAGTTATTTGATGGAGGTAAGACCTGACTGCTATAAACTATACAGTTAAGTTTATACATATTTCATACATGTAAGATTTGTGTACTATAAACTAACAGTTCAGTTCAAACTTAGTTAATACATGTAAAACCTGAGTACTATCAACTACCAGTTCAGTTCATACATACTTAATAGAAGTAAGACCTGATTACTATTAACTAAAATCTCAATTCATACCTATTTAATAGATATACGACCTGGGTATTATCAACTACCAGTACAGTTCATTATTATATTATAAAGTTCCTATTTAACCACTGCAATCCTACTGTAGTATTTTATTACATTATTATACTCTTACGTTTGTCATTTTTTACACTACTGCATTCCTATGGTAGTATTTTTTTACATTATTACATTGGTAGTGTAGTAATGTATTACACTAGTTCAATCATACTATAGTATTTTATTACATTATTATATTTGTAGTGTTTGTCATTTATTAATGTAATACATTCCTACTGTAGTATTTTGTTACATTATTACATTCGTAGTGTTGCTAGTTATTACACTAATTCATTCATACTGTAGTATTCTATTACATAATTACATTCCTAGTTTTGTAATTTCTTACACTACTACATTCATACTGTAGTATTTTATTATATTATTACATTTGTAGTGTTGTCATTTATTACACTAATACATTCCCACTGTAGTATTTTATTACATCATTACATTTGTAGTAGTACACGAGTAAATTGCTACTGTAGTATTCAATTACGTTACTACATTCGTAGTGTTGTCGTTTATTACACTAACACATTCCTACTGTAGTATATTTTTTACACTAATACATTTTTACTGTAGTATTTTATTGCGTTACTACATTCCGACTGTAGTATTTTATTATATTATTACAATCGTAATGTTGCCATTTATTACACTAATACATTCCTACTGTAGTATATTTTTACACTAATACATTTTTACTGTAGTATTTTATTACATTACTACATTCCGACTGTAGTATTTTATTATATTATTACAATCGTAGTGTTGCCATTTATTATACTAATACATTCCTACTGTAGTATATTTTTACACTAATACATTTCTACTGTAGTATTTTATTACATTACTACATTCCGACTGTAGTATTTTATTATATTATTACAATCGTAGTGTTGCCATTTATTATACTAATACATTCCTACTGTAGTATTTTTTACACTAATACATTTCTACTGTAGTATTTTATTGCATTACTACATTCCTACTGTAGTATTTTATCATATTATTACAATCGTAGTGTTGCTATTTATTACACTAATACATTCCTACTCTACTATTTTTTTTTTACACTAATACTTTTCTACTGTAGTATTTTTTTTACATTACTACCTTGGTTGTTGTAAATCCTGATATCAGAAAGCAAATATTGGAGAGAGTCAACCTCTACCTACAGCTGGGGAAGAAACACCACAACACTTGTGCGGGTGGTCACGTGAGTTGAGAAGCACGAGAATGAGGCTTGTGAACGTATTATACCATATAGAAGTTTGTTTTTACTGTAATTATCAATATGACGTAAAGTAGACATCACAAAAGACATTTTATCCGTTGACATCCTGACACTAGTAATGTGTCCATGTATACATATTATGTTAGAGGAATAAGATTTGTATTGAACTGTATTACAACCATGATCCGAATTGCAAGTTGGATCTCTTTATCCATCTTTGATTGTTCCCAGTGAAAGGACTTCTTCCATCATAATCATTCTCAGTGGAAGTGAGTCTTCCATTATTGACGTATCTGTTCCTTACTTCGTTGATGTTTTCCGTGGAATTTCTTTTCCGTCTTAATAATTCTCAATGGAACTGATTTTTCTATTGTTTATTGTACTGTATTATTGTGCACCATATTCTGAAACATAGTTACAATCATAATTATCTCCAGCGAAGAACGCCAAGGCCAGTCGAAAATCTTGAAAATTACCAAAGTTCCATGTTCAAGCAAATATAAGGCATAAATAAACACCCATGGAAATCATTAGTGAACGTAGTAGATGTCTACTAAATAGCACATCTGTGATGTAAGTTAAACATCCATGGAAACTGCATTAGTGAACGTAGTAGATTTCTAGTAAATAGCACATCTGTGATGTAAGTTAAACATCCATGGAAACTGCATTAGTGAACGTAGTAAATGTCTACTAAATAGCACATCTGTGATGTAAGTTAAACATCCATGGAAACTGCATTAGTGAACGTAGTAAATGTCTACTAAATAGCACATCTGTGATGTAAGTTAAACATCCATGGAAACTGCATTAGTGAACGTAGTAAATGTCTACTAAATAGCACATCTGTGATGTAAGTTTCTTGGATTACATTCGTAAAAACATAGTTATAGATTCGAGATCAGTGCCTGCTTCATGCCAATGTTTATAGTTTTATCATCTGTAGATTGTGACAAATAGTCTGTAGGGAAAGTTGCTGCAGAGTGAGTTGACATAAAAGCCATTTATTGTTGTCCTAGTGTTTTGGAGTCCATAACATCTGATAAACTGGTTTTGTAGCACTTTTGGTGTGAAGTTGTGAGTTTAATTGTGATTTTACTCTATTAAACACTCTGTTATAAAATTGTTATGCTTTTGGATATGTTACAGTCTTAAACACTGTTTTAAGATTGTTGGGATGGAGCCTACCTTCAAAGTAATTTGGTCCTTGGCTTCAGTGATGTAACAAATAGAGTACCACTTTACCATTGTAACGAATATAGTACCACTTCACTATTAAGTTATAGATACCAAGAATAACTATTGTAACACTGTACTTTTATTTAGTATTAAGAGTTATATGTATCCAGAATAACTAATATAACACTGTAATTCTATCTAGTATTATAAGTTACAAAAGTAACTACTATCACTTCAGCTCATACTTTTTTAATACATGTAAGATATGAGTAGTAACTACAATAAGTTCAGTTCATACTTATTTAATACATGTAAGATATGAGTACTAACTACAATCAGTCAAGTTCACATTTATTTAATACAAGTAAGATATGAGTAGTAACTACAATAAGTTCAGTTCATACTTATTTAATACATGTAAGTTATGAGTAGTGACTACTATCACTTCAGTTCATACTTATTTAATATATGTAAGATATGAGTAGTAACTACAATCAGTTCAGTTGATATTTATTTAATACATGCAAGATATGAGTAGTAACTACTATCAGTTCAGTTCATACTTAAATAATACATGTAAGATATGAGTAGTGACTATTATCAATTCAGTTTATACTCCTTTAATATGTGTAAGATATGAGTAGTAACTACAATAAGTTCAGTTCAAACTTTCTTAATACATGTAAGATATGAGTACTAACTGCTATCAGTTCAGTTCAAACTTATTTAATATATGTAAGATATGAGTAGTAACTACAATAAGTTCAGTTGATATTTATTTAATACATTTAAAATATGAGATGTGACTAATATCAGTTCAGTTTATACTTATTTAATATATGTAAGACATGAGTAGTAACTACTATCAGTTCAGTTTATACTTATTTAATACATGTAAGATATGAGTAGTAACTACTATCCGTCTAATTGACACTTATTTAACATATGTAAAATATCAGTAGTAACTACTACAAGTCAAGTTCACACTTATTTAATAGATGTAAGATATGAGTAGTGACTACTATCAGTTCAGTTCATACTTATTTAATATATGTAAGATATGAGTGGTAACTACTATCAGTTCAGTTCATACTTTTTTAATACATGTAAGATATGAGTAGTAACTACAATAAGTTCAGTTCATACTTATTTAATACATGTAAGATATGAGTAGTAACTACAATTAGTTCAGTTCATACTTACTTAATACATGTAAGATATGAGTAGTGACTACTATCAGTTCAGTTCATACTTATTTAATATATGTAAAATATGAGTGGTAACTACAATGAGTTCAGTTCATACTTACTTAATACATGTAAGATATGAGTAGTAACTACTATCAGTTCAGTCATATTCATTTAACATATGTAAGATATGAGTAGTAACTACTATCAGTTCAGTTCATACTCATTTAATACATGTACGATATGAGTAGTTGGTACTATCAGTTAAGTTCACACTTATTTAATACATGTAAGATATGAGTAGTAACTAGAATCAGTTCAGTTTATATTTATTTAATACATGTAAGATATGAGAAGTGACTAATATCAGTTCAGTTTGTACTTATTTAATATATGTAAGATATGAGTGGTAACTACAATCAGTTCAGTTCATACTTACTTAATACATGTAAGATATGAGTAGTAACTACTATCAGTTCAGTTCAAACTTATCTAATATATGTAAGATATGAGTAGTAACTACTATCAGTTCAGTTCACACTTACTTAATACATGTAAGATATGAGTGGTAACTACTATCATTTTGGTTCAATATTTTTTAATACATGTAAGATATGAGTAGTAACTACTATCAGTTCAGTTCATACTTTTTTAATACATGTAAGATATGAGTAGTAACTACAATAAGTTCAGTTCATACTTATTTAATACATGTAAGATATGAGTAGTAACTACAATCAGTTCAGTTCATACTTACTTAATACATGTAAGATATGAGTAGTAACTACTATCATTTTGGTTCAAACTTATTTAATACGTGTAAGATATGAGTAGTAACTACTCTCAGTTCAGTTCATACTTATGTAAAACATGTAAGATATGAGTAGTAACTACTATCATTTTGGTTCAAACTTATTTAATACATGTGAGATGTGAGAAGTGACTAATATCAGTTCAGTTCATACTTATATAATATATGTAAGATATGAGTAGTAACTTCTATGAGTTCAGTTCAAACTTATTTAATATATGTGAGATATGAGTAGTAACTACTATCACTTCAGTTCATACTTAAATAATACATGTAAGATATGAATAGTGACTACTATCAGTTTAGTTTTACTCATTTAATATATGTAAAATATGAGTAGTGACTAATATCAGTTCAGTTTATACTTATTTAATATATGTAAGATATGAGTGGTAACTACAATAAGTTCAGTTCATACTTACTTAATACATGTAAGATATGAGTACTAACTACTATCAGTTCAGTTCATATTAATTTAATATATGTAAGATATGAGTAGTAACTACTATCAGTTCAGTTCATATTAATTTAATATATGTAAGATATGAGTAGTAACTACTATCAGTTCAGTTCATACTCATTTAATACATGTAAGACATGAGTAGTTGGTACTATCAGTTCAGTTCATACTCATTTAATACATGTAAGATATGAGTAGTTGGTACTATCAGTTAAGTTCATACTTATTTAATACATGTAAGATATGAGTAGTAACTAGAATCAGTTCAGTTCATAGTTATTTAATAAATGTAAGATATGAGTAGTGACTAATATCAGTTCAGTTTATACTTATTTAATATATCTAAGATATGAGTGGTAACTACAATAAGTTCAGTTCATACTTATTTAATACATGTAAGATATGAGAAGTGACAAATATCAGTTCAGTTCCCACTTATTTAATATATGTAAGATATGAGTAGTAACTACTATCAGTTCAGTTCATACTTACTTGATACATGTAAGATGAGTAGTAACTACTATCAGTTCAGTTCAAACTTATTTAATATATGTAAGATATGAGTAGTGACTACTATCAGTTCAGTTCATACTTATTTAATATATGTAAGATATGAGTGGTAACTACAATCAGTTCAGTTCATACTTACTTAATACATGTAAGATATGAGTAGTAACTACTATCAGTTCAGTCATATTCATTTAATATATGTAAGATATGAGTAGTTGGTACTATCAGTTAAGTTCACACTTATTTAATACATGTAATATATGAGTAGTAACTAGAATCAGTTCAGTTTATATTTATTTAATACATGTAAGATATGAGAAGTGACTACTATCAGTTCAGTTTTTACTTATTTAATATATGTAAGATATGAGTGGTAACTACAATAAGTTCAGTTCATACTTATTTAATACATGTAAGATATGAGTAGTGACTACTATCAGTTGAGTTAATACTTATTAAATATATGTAAGATATGAGTGGTAACTACTATTAGTTCAGTTCATATTTACTTAATACATGTAAGATATGAGTAGTGAGTACTATCATATTGGTTCAGACTTATTTAATACGTGTAAGTTATGAGTAGTGACTACTATCAGTTAAGTTCATACTTATTTAATACATGTAAGATATGAGTAGTAACTACTGTTAGTCAAGTTCACACTTATTTAATATATGTAAGATATGAGTAATAACTACTATCAGTTCAGTTCATACTTATTTAATACATATAAGATATTAGTTGTAACTACAATCAGGTCAGTTCATATTTATTAAAAAATATGTAAGATATGAGTAGTAAGTACTATCAGTCAAGTTGACACTTATTTAATACATGTAAGATATGAGTAGTAATTACTATCAGTTCAGTTCATATTTATTTAATACATGTAAGATATCAGTAGTAACTTCTATGAGTTGAGTTCAAACTTATTTAATATATTTGAGATATGAGTAGTAACTACTATCACTTCAGTTCATACTTAAATAATACATGTAAGATATGAATAGTGACTACTATCAGTTCAGTTCATACTTATTTAATATATATAAGATATGAGTAGTAACTACTCTCAGTTCAGTTCATACTTTTTAATATATGTAAGATATGAGTAGTAACTACAATAAGTTCAGTTCATACTTATTTAATATATGTAAGATATGAGTAGTAACTACTATCATTTTGGTTCAAACTTATTTAATACGTGTAAGATATGAGTAGTAACTACTCTCAGTTCAGTTCATACTTATTTAAAACATGTAAGATATGAGTAGTAACTACTATCATTTTGGTTCAAACTTATTTAATACATGTGAGATGTGAGAAGTGACTAATATCAGTTCAGTTCATACTTATATAATATATGTAAGATATGAGTAGTAACTTCTATGAGTTCAGTTAAAACTTATTTAATATATGTGAGATATGAGTAGTAACTATTATCACTTCAGTTCATACTTAAATAATACATGTAAGATATGAGTAGTAACTACTATCAGTTCAGTTAATATTTATTAAATATATGTAAGATATGAGTAGTAACTACACTCAGATCAGTTCATATTGATTTAATACATGTAAGGTATGAGTAGTAACTACTATCAGTTCAGTTCATACTTATTTAATATATGTAAGATATGAGTAGTAACTACTATCAGTTCAGTTCAGTTCAGTTCATACTTAATACATGTAAGATATGTGTAGTAACTAGTATCAGTTCATATTTATTTAATACATGTAAGATATGAATAGTAACTACAATAAGTTCAGTTCATACTTATTCAATACATGTAAGATATGAGTAGTAACTACAATAAGTTCAGTTCATACTTATTTAATACATGTAAGATATGAGTAGTGACTACTATCATTTTGGTTCATACTTATTCAATACATGTAAGATATGAGTAGTAACTACTATCAGTTCAGTTAATATTTATTAAATATATGTAAGATATGAGTAGTAACTACACTCAGATCAGTTGATATTGATTTAATTCATGTAAGGTATGAGTAGTAACTACTATCAGTTCAGTTCATACTTATTTAATATATGTAAGATATGAGTAGTAACTACACTCAGATCAGTTCATATTGATTTAATACATGTAAGGTATGAGTAGTAACTACTATCAGTTCAGTTCATACTTATTTAATATATGTAAGATATGAGTGGTAACTAATATCAGTTAAGTTAATATATATTTAATACATGTAAGATATGAGTAGCAACTACAATCAGTTCAGTTCATATTTATTTAATACATGTAATATATGAGTAGTGACTAATATCAGTTCAGATCATACTTTTTTAACATATGTAAGATATGAGTAGTAACTACAATAAGTTCAGTTCATACTTATTTAATACATGTAAGATATGAGTAGTGACTACTATCATTTTGGTTCAAACTTATTTAATATATGTAAGATATGAGTAGTAACTACTATCATTTTGGTTCAAAGTTATTTAATACGTGTAAGATATGAGTAGTAACTACTCTCAGTTCAGTTCATACTTATTTAAAACATGTAAGATATGAGTAGTAACTACTATCATTTTGGTTCAAACTTATTTAATACATGTGAGATGTGAGAAGTGACTAATATCAGTTCAGTTGATACTTATATAATATATGTAAGATATGAGTAGTAACTTCTGTGAGTTCAGTTCAAACTTATTTAATATATGTGAGATATGAGTAGTAACTACTATCACTTCAGTTCATACTTAAATAATACATGTAAGATATGAATAGTGACTACTATCAGTTTAGTTTTACTCATTTAATATATGTAAAATATGAGTAGCAACTACAATAAGTTCAGTTCATACTTATTTAATACATGAAAAATATGAGTAGTAACTACTATCAGTTCAGTTCAAACTTATTTAATATATGTGAGATATGAGTAGTAACTACTATCAGTTTAGTTCAGTTCAGTTCATACTTAATACATGTAAGATATGCGTAGTAACTAGTATCAGTTCATATTTATTTAATACATGTAAGATATGAGTAGTGACTACTATTAGTTAAGTTAATATATATTTAATACATGTAAGATATCAGTAGTAACTACAATCACTTCAGTTCATATTTATTTAATATATGTAAGATATGAGTAGTAACTACTATCAATTCAGTTGATACTTATTTAATACATGTAAGATATGAGTAGTGACTACTATCATTTTGGTTCAAACTTATTTAATACATGTAAGATATGAGTAGTGACTAATATCAGTCAGATCATACTTATTTAATACATGTAAGATATGAATAGTAACTACAATAAGTTCAGTTCATACTTATTCAATACATGTAAGATATGAGTAGTAACTACTATCAGTTCAGTTAATATTTATTAAATATATGTAAGATATGAGTAGTAACTACACTCAGATCAGTTCATATTGATTTAATACATGTAAGGTATGAGTAGTAACTACTATCAGTTCAGTTCATACTTATTTAATATATGTAAGATATGAGTAGTAACTACACTCAGATCAGTTCATATTGATTTAATACATGTAAGGTATGAGTAGTAACTACTATCAGTTCAGTTCATACTTATTTAATATATGTAAGATATGAGTGGTAACTAATATCAGTTAAGTTAATATATATTTAATACATGTAAGATATGATTAGTAACTACTATCAGTTCAGTTCATACTTATTTAATACATGTAAGATATGAGTAGTAACTACTATCAGTTCAATTCATACTTAATTAATACATATAAGATATTATTAATAACTACTCTCAGTTCAGTTCATACTTTTTTAATAGAATTAAGACCTGAATATAATCAACTACCAGTTAAACTCATACTTGGTTGATACATTTAACACCTGAGTACTATTAACTTCCAGTTAAGTTCATACTTATTTAAAACATCTAAGACCTGTGTACTATCAACTACCAATTACGTTCACACTTGGTTCATACATAAAATACCTGAGTACTATCTACTACAACTTCAGTTCATAGTTATTTAATACATGTAAGATCTGTGTACTATCAACAACCAGATAAGTTCATTCTTATTTAATACATGTAAGCCCTGAGTATTGTCAACTACCAGTTAAGTTCATCCTTATTTAATACATGTAACTCCTGAGTACTATTAACTAATAGTTAAGTTCACAGTTATTTGATGGAGGTAAGACCTGACTGCTATAAACTATACAGTTAAGTTTATACATATTTCATACATGTAAGATTTGTGTACTATAAACTAACAGTTCAGTTCAAACTTAGTTAATACATGTAAAACCTGAGTACTATCAACTACCAGTTCAGTTCATACATACTTAATAGAAGTAAGACCTGATTACTATTAACTAAAATCTCAATTCATACCTATTTAATAGATATACGACCTGGGTATTATCAACTACCAGTACAGTTCATTATTATATTATAAAGTTCCTATTTAACCACTGCAATCCTACTGTAGTATTTTATTACATTATTATACTCTTACGTTTGTCATTTTTTTACACTACTGCATTCCTATGGTAGTATTTTTTTACATTATTACATTGGTAGTGTAGTAATGTATTACACTAGTTCAATCATACTATAGTATTTTATTACATTATTATATTTGTAGTGTTTGTCATTTATTAATGTAATACATTCCTACTGTAGTATTTTGTTACATTATTACATTCGTAGTGTTGCTAGTTATTACACTAATTCATTCATACTGTAGTATTCTATTACATAATTACATTCCTAGTTTTGTAATTTCTTACACTACTACATTCATACTGTAGTATTTTATTATATTATTACATTTGTAGTGTTGTCATTTATTACACTAATACATTCCCACTGTAGTATTTTATTACATCATTACATTTGTAGTAGTACACGAGTAAATTGCTACTGTAGTATTCAATTACGTTACTACATTCGTAGTGTTGTCATTTATTACACTAACACATTCCTACTGTAGTATATTTTTTACACTAATACATTTTTACTGTAGTATTTTATTGCGTTACTACATTCCGACTGTAGTATTTTATTATATTATTACAATCGTAATGTTGCCATTTATTACACTAATACATTCCTACTGTAGTATATTTTTACACTAATACATTTTTTTACTGTAGTATTTTATTACATTACTACATTCCGACTGTAGTATTTTATTATATTATTACAATCGTAGTGTTGCCATTTATTATACTAATACATTCCTACTGTAGTATATTTTTACACTAATACATTTCTACTGTAGTATTTTATTACATTACTACATTCCGACTGTAGTATTTTATTATATTATTACAATCGTAGTGTTGCCATTTATTATACTAATACATTCCTACTGTAGTATTTTTTACACTAATACATTTCTACTGTAGTATTTTATTGCATTACTACATTCCTACTGTAGTATTTTATCATATTATTACAATCGTAGTGTTGCTATTTATTACACTAATACATTCCTACTCTACTATTTTTTTACACTAATACTTTTCTACTGTAGTATTTTTTTTACATTACTACCTTGGTTGTTGTAAATCCTGATATCAGAAAGCAAATATTGGAGAGAGTCAACCTCTACCTACAGCTGGGAAGAAACACCACAACACTTGTGCGGGTGGTCACGTGAGTTGAGAAGCACGAGAATGAGGCTTGTGAACGTATTATACCATATAGAAGTTTGTTTTTACTGTAATTATCAATATGACGTAAAGTAGACATCACAAAAGACATTTTATCCGTTGACATCCTGACACTAGTAATGTGTCCATGTATACATATTATGTTAGAGGAATAAGATTTGTATTGAACTGTATTACAACCATGATCCGAATTGCAAGTTGGATCTCTTTATCCATCTTTGATTGTTCCCAGTGAAAGGACTTCTTCCATCATAATCATTCTCAGTGGAAGTGAGTCTTCCATTATTGACGTATCTGTTCCTTACTTCGTTGATGTTTTCCGTGGAATTTCTTTTTCCGTCTTAATAATTCTCAATGGAACTGATTTTTCTATTGTTTATTGTACTGTATTATTGTGCACCATATTCTGAAACATAGTTACAATCATAATTATCTCCAGCGAAGAACGCCAAGGCCAGTCGAAAATCTTGAAAAATTACCAAAGTTCCATGTTCAAGCAAATATAAGGCATAAATAAACACCCATGGAAATCATTAGTGAACGTAGTAGATGTCTACTAAATAGCACATCTGTGATGTAAGTTAAACATCCATGGAAACTGCATTAGTGAACGTAGTAGATTTCTAGTAAATAGCACATCTGTGATGTAAGTTAAACATCCATGGAAACTGCATTAGTGAACGTAGTAAATGTCTACTAAATAGCACATCTGTGATGTAAGTTAAACATCCATGGAAACTGCATTAGTGAACGTAGTAAATGTCTACTAAATAGCACATCTGTGATGTAAGTTAAACATCCATGGAAACTGCATTAGTGAACGTAGTAAATGTCTACTAAATAGCACATCTGTGATGTAAGTTTCTTGGATTACATTCGTAAAAACATAGTTATAGATTCGAGATCAGTGCCTGCTTCATGCCAATGTTTATAGTTTTATCATCTGTAGATTGTGACAAATAGTCTGTAGGGAAAGTTGCTGCAGAGTGAGTTGACATAAAAGCCATTTATTGTTGTCCTAGTGTTTTGGAGTCCATAACATCTGATAAACTGGTTTTGTAGCACTTTTGGTGTGAAGTTGTGAGTTTAATTGTGATTTTACTCTATTAAACACTCTGTTATAAAATTGTTATGCTTTTGGATATGTTACAGTCTTAAACACTGTTTTAAGATTGTTGGGATGGAGCCTACCTTCAAAGTAATTTGGTCCTTGGCTTCAGTGATGTAACAAATAGAGTACCACTTTACCATTGTAACGAATATAGTACCACTTCACTATTAAGTTATAGATACCAAGAATAACTATTGTAACACTGTACTTTTATTTAGTATTAAGAGTTATATGTATCCAGAATAACTAATATAACACTGTAATTCTATCTAGTATTATAAGTTACAAAAGTAACTACTATCACTTCAGCTCATACTTTTTTAATACATGTAAGATATGAGTAGTAACTACAATAAGTTCAGTTCATACTTATTTAATACATGTAAGATATGAGTACTAACTACAATCAGTCAAGTTCACATTTATTTAATACAAGTAAGATATGAGTAGTAACTACAATAAGTTCAGTTCATACTTATTTAATACATGTAAGTTATGAGTAGTGACTACTATCACTTCAGTTCATACTTATTTAATATATGTAAGATATGAGTAGTAACTACAATCAGTTCAGTTGATATTTATTTAATACATGCAAGATATGAGTAGTAACTACTATCAGTTCAGTTCATACTTAAATAATACATGTAAGATATGAGTAGTGACTATTATCAATTCAGTTTATACTCCTTTAATATGTGTAAGATATGAGTAGTAACTACAATAAGTTCAGTTCAAACTTTCTTAATACATGTAAGATATGAGTACTAACTGCTATCAGTTCAGTTCAAACTTATTTAATATATGTAAGATATGAGTAGTAACTACAATAAGTTCAGTTGATATTTATTTAATACATTTAAAATATGAGATGTGACTAATATCAGTTCAGTTTATACTTATTTAATATATGTAAGACATGAGTAGTAACTACTATCAGTTCAGTTTATACTTATTTAATACATGTAAGATATGAGTAGTAACTACTATCCGTCTAATTGACACTTATTTAACATATGTAAAATATCAGTAGTAACTACTACAAGTCAAGTTCACACTTATTTAATAGATGTAAGATATGAGTAGTGACTACTATCAGTTCAGTTCATACTTATTTAATATATGTAAGATATGAGTGGTAACTACTATCAGTTCAGTTCATACTTTTTTAATACATGTAAGATATGAGTAGTAACTACAATAAGTTCAGTTCATACTTATTTAATACATGTAAGATATGAGTAGTAACTACAATTAGTTCAGTTCATACTTACTTAATACATGTAAGATATGAGTAGTGACTACTATCAGTTCAGTTCATACTTATTTAATATATGTAAAATATGAGTGGTAACTACAATGAGTTCAGTTAAAACTTATTTAATATATGTGAGATATGAGTAGTAACTATTATCACTTCAGTTCATACTTAAATAATACATGTAAGATATGAGTAGTAACTACTATCAGTTCAGTTAATATTTATTAAATATATGTAAGATATGAGTAGTAACTACACTCAGATCAGTTCATATTGATTTAATACATGTAAGATATGAGTAGTAACTACTATCAGTTCAGTTCATACTTATTTAATATATGTAAGATATGAGTAGTAACTACTATCAGTTCAGTTCAGTTCAGTTCATACTTAATACATGTAAGATATGTGTAGTAACTAGTATCAGTTCATATTTATTTAATACATGTAAGATATGAATAGTAACTACAATAAGTTCAGTTCATACTTATTCAATACATGTAAGATATGAGTAGTAACTACAATAAGTTCAGTTCATACTTATTTAATACATGTAAGATATGAGTAGTGACTACTATCATTTTGGTTCATACTTATTCAATACATGTAAGATATGAGTAGTAACTACTATCAGTTCAGTTAATATTTATTAAATATATGTAAGATATGAGTAGTAACTACACTCAGATCAGTTCATATTGATTTAATACATGTAAGGTATGAGTAGTAACTACTATCAGTTCAGTTCATACTTATTTAATATATGTAAGATATGAGTAGTAACTACACTCAGATCAGTTCATATTGATTTAATACATGTAAGGTATGAGTAGTAACTACTATCAGTTCAGTTCATACTTATTTAATATATGTAAGATATGAGTGGTAACTAATATCAGTTAAGTTAATATATATTTAATACATGTAAGATATGAGTAGCAACTACAATCAGTTCAGTTCATATTTATTTAATACATGTAATATATGAGTAGTGACTAATATCAGTTCAGATCATACTTTTTAATATATGTAAGATATGAGTAGTAACTACAATAAGTTCAGTTCATACTTATTTAATACATGTAAGATATGAGTAGTGACTACTATCATTTTGGTTCAAACTTATTTAATATATGTAAGATATGAGTAGTAACTACTATCATTTTGGTTCAAAGTTATTTAATACGTGTAAGATATGAGTAGTAACTACTCTCAGTTCAGTTCATACTTATTTAAAACATGTAAGATATGAGTAGTAACTACTATCATTTTGGTTCAAACTTATTTAATACATGTGAGATGTGAGAAGTGACTAATATCAGTTCAGTTGATACTTATATAATATATGTAAGATATGAGTAGTAACTTCTGTGAGTTCAGTTCAAACTTATTTAATATATGTGAGATATGAGTAGTAACTACTATCACTTCAGTTCATACTTAAATAATACATGTAAGATATGAATAGTGACTACTATCAGTTTAGTTTTACTCATTTAATATATGTAAAATATGAGTAGCAACTACAATAAGTTCAGTTCATACTTATTTAATACATGAAAAATATGAGTAGTAACTACTATCAGTTCAGTTCAAACTTATTTAATATATGTGAGATATGAGTAGTAACTACTATCAGTTTAGTTCAGTTCAGTTCATACTTAATACATGTAAGATATGCGTAGTAACTAGTATCAGTTCATATTTATTTAATACATGTAAGATATGAGTAGTGACTACTATTAGTTAAGTTAATATATATTTAATACATGTAAGATATCAGTAGTAACTACAATCACTTCAGTTCATATTTATTTAATATATGTAAGATATGAGTAGTAACTACTATCAATTCAGTTGATACTTATTTAATACATGTAAGATATGAGTAGTGACTACTATCATTTTGGTTCAAACTTATTTAATACATGTAAGATATGAGTAGTGACTAATATCAGTCAGATCATACTTATTTAATACATGTAAGATATGAATAGTAACTACAATAAGTTCAGTTCATACTTATTCAATACATGTAAGATATGAGTAGTAACTACTATCAGTTCAGTTAATATTTATTAAATATATGTAAGATATGAGTAGTAACTACACTCAGATCAGTTCATATTGATTTAATACATGTAAGGTATGAGTAGTAACTACTATCAGTTCAGTTCATACTTATTTAATATATGTAAGATATGAGTAGTAACTACACTCAGATCAGTTGATATTGATTTAATACATGTAAGGTATGAGTAGTAACTACTATCAGTTCAGTTCATACTTATTTAATATATGTAAGATATGAGTGGTAACTAATATCAGTTAAGTTAATATATATTTAATACATGTAAGATATGATTAGTAACTACTATCAGTTCAGTTCATACTTATTTAATACATGTAAGATATGAGTAGTAACTACTATCAGTTCAATTCATACTTAATTAATACATATAAGATATTATTAATAACTACTCTCAGTTCAGTTCATACTTGTTTAATACAATTAAGACCTGAATATAATCAACTACCAGTTAAACTCATACTTGGTTTATACATTTAACACCTGAGTACTATTAACTTCCAGTTAAGTTCATACTTATTTAAAACATCTAAGACCTGTGTACTATCAACTACCAATTACGTTCACACTTGGTTCATACATAAAATACCTGAGTACTATCTACTACAACTTCAGTTCATAGTTATTTAATACATGTAAGATCTGTGTACTATCAACAACCAGATAAGTTCATTCTTATTTAATACATGTAAGCCCTGAGTATTGTCAACTACCAGTTAAGTTCATCCTTATTTAATACATGTAACTCCTGAGTACTATTAACTAATAGTTAAGTTCACAGTTATTTGATGGAGGTAAGACCTGACTGCTATAAACTATACAGTTAAGTTTATACATATTTCATACATGTAAGATTTGTGTACTATAAACTAACAGTTCAGTTCAAACTTAGTTAATACATGTAAAACCTGAGTACTATCAACTACCAGTTCAGTTCATACATACTTAATAGAAGTAAGACCTGATTACTATTAACTAAAATCTCAATTCATACCTATTTAATAGATATACGACCTGGGTATTATCAACTACCAGTACAGTTCATTATTATATTATAAAGTTCCTATTTAACCACTGCAATCCTACTGTAGTATTTTATTACATTATTATACTCTTACGTTTGTCATTTTTTACACTACTGCATTCCTATGGTAGTATTTTTTACATTATTACATTGGTAGTGTAGTAATGTATTACACTAGTTCAATCATACTATAGTATTTTATTACATTATTATATTTGTAGTGTTTGTCATTTATTAATGTAATACATTCCTACTGTAGTATTTTGTTACATTATTACATTCGTAGTGTTGCTAGTTATTACACTAATTCATTCATACTGTAGTATTCTATTACATAATTACATTCCTAGTTTTGTAATTTCTTACACTACTACATTCATACTGTAGTATTTTATTATATTATTACATTTGTAGTGTTGTCATTTATTACACTAATACATTCCCACTGTAGTATTTTATTACATCATTACATTTGTAGTAGTACACGAGTAAATTGCTACTGTAGTATTCAATTACGTTACTACATTCGTAGTGTTGTCATTTATTACACTAACACATTCCTACTGTAGTATATTTTTACACTAATACATTTTTACTGTAGTATTTTATTGCGTTACTACATTCCGACTGTAGTATTTTATTATATTATTACAATCGTAATGTTGCCATTTATTACACTAATACATTCCTACTGTATATATTTTTACACTAATACATTTTTCCGACTGTAGTATTTTATTATATTATTACAATCGTAGTGTTGCCATTTATTATACTACATTACTACATTCATTTCGACTGTAGTATTTTATTATATTATTACAATCGTAGTGTTGCCATTTATTACACTAATATTATACTAATACATTCTACTGTGTAGTATTTTATTATTTATTACACTAATACATTTCTTACATTCCTACTGTAGTATTTTATTACATTACTACATTCCGACTGTAGTATTTTATTATATTATTACAATCGTAGTGTTGCCATTTATTATACTAATACATTCCTACTGTAGTATTTTTTACACTAATACATTTCTACTGTAGTATTTTATTGCATTACTACATTCCTACTGTAGTATTTTATCATATTATTACAATCGTAGTGTTGCTATTTATTACACTAATACATTCCTACTCTACTATTTTTTTACACTAATACTTTTCTACTGTAGTATTTTTTTTACATTACTACCTTGGTTGTTGTAAATCCTGATATCAGAAAGCAAATATTGAGAGAGTCAACCTCTACCTACAGCTGGGGAAGAAACACCACAACACTTGTGCGGGTGGTCACGTGAGTTGAGAAGCACGAGAATGAGGCTTGTGAACGTATTATACCATATAGAAGTTTGTTTTTTACTGTAATTATCAATATGACGTAAAGTAGACATCACAAAAAGACATTTTATCCGTTGACATCCTGACACTAGTAATGTGTCCATGTATACATATTATGTTAGAGGAATAAGATTTGTATTGAACTGTATTACAACCATGATCCGAATTGCAAGTTGGATCTCTTTATCCATCTCTGATTGTTCCCAGTGAAAGGACTTCTTCCATCATAATCATTCTCAGTGGAAGTGAGTCTTCCATTATTGACGTATCTGTTCCTTACTTCGTTGATGTTTTCCGTGGAATTTCTTTTTCCGTCTTAATAATTCTCAATGGAACTGATTTTTCTATTGTTTATTGTACTGTATTATTGTGCACCATATTCTGAAACATAGTTACAATCATAATTATCTCCAGCGAAGAACGCCAAGGCCAGTCGAAAATCTTGAAAAATTACCAAAGTTCCATGTTCAAGCAAATATAAGGCATAAATAAACACCCATGGAAATCATTAGTGAACGTAGTAGATGTCTACTAAATAGCACATCTGTGATTTAAGTTAAACATCCATGGAAACTGCATTAGTGAACGTAGTAGATTTCTAGTAAATAGCACATCTGTGATGTAAGTTAAACATCCATGGAAACTGCATTAGTGAACGTAGTAAATGTCTACTAAATAGCACATCTGTGATGTAAGTTAAACATCCATGGAAACTGCATTAGTGAACGTAGTAAATGTCTACTAAATAGCACATCTGTGATGTAAGTTAAACATCCATGGAAACTGCATTAGTGAACGTAGTAAATGTCTACTAAATAGCACATCTGTGATGTAAGTTTCTTGGATTACATTCGTAAAAACATAGTTATAGATTCGAGATCAGTGCCTGCTTCATGCCAATGTTTATAGTTTTATCATCTGTAGATTGTGACAAATAGTCTGTAGGGAAAGTTGCTGCAGAGTGAGTTGACATAAAAGCCATTTATTGTTGTCCTAGTGTTTTGGAGTCCATAACATCTGATAAACTGGTTTTGTAGCACTTTTGGTGTGAAGTTGTGAGTTTAATTGTGATTTTACTCTATTAAACACTCTGTTATAAAATTGTTATGCTTTTGGATATGTTACAGTCTTAAACACTGTTTTAAGATTGTTGGGATGGAGCCTACCTTCAAAGTAATTTGGTCCTTGGCTTCAGTGATGTAACAAATAGAGTACCACTTTACCATTGTAACGAATATAGTACCACTTCACTATTAAGTTATAGATACCAAGAATAACTATTGTAACACTGTACTTTTATTTAGTATTAAGAGTTATATGTATCCAGAATAACTAATATAACACTGTAATTCTATCTAGTATTATAAGTTATATATATCCAGAATAACTAATATAACACTGTAATTCTATCTAGTATTATAAGTTATATATATCTAGAATAACTAATATAACACTGTAATTCTATCTAGTATTATAAGTTACCTTTTTTTTTTCTAATTCTTCCTTTTATCAACTAATATTTTTAATGTCACTTTTCACTGAGTTTGTTACAAAGTGTCATCTGTAGTTGTACTGAAAAGCTGTCAATATTTGACAAATTTTGTTTCCAGTCTTTCACTTCGCTATATGTTTTATTGTTATCGCAGTGTTTAAAAGAGAAACGCCTGTGTTTATATAGACCTGGATGTTTTTATTACTTGTTAACAGAAACAAGACTGTTTACTTACCCAATAAATGACTAGCGAGTATGACTAGCAGAAGAAACACATACATGATCCGTCAAAACCACCACAACACACGATGGAACTTTATATTCCAGCAATTGTCCGTGTTGCAATTCAAACACCGTGTTGTGTTGCGCTTGAAATCAACTCACCGGCTTCTCTCCTGTAACATTTGTACGACTTTACAAGTTATCTGTGAAGGATCTACTCTTTATTAGACGAACGTGTATCCCAGCTTAACGTTTGTACTTTCTCGTGCAAGTCTGGTCCATACAAACGTTTCGCGTCTTTATTCCAGGCGCACATAACAGCACGTGGCTCTTACGTCATAGGAAGGATGTCGTGATAACAGTCCTTCTTCTGTAAATGAACAGAGAAGTTTTTGGACGAAGAAAAGACGTCATAACAGCCTTGTGGACCCAGCATAGAGGTTAAAAATATATGAAGTAAGGTGGAAAACGTAAGAAAATATGGTAAGAAAAGTTTTAAAACATCCTTGTTTTATTTCACTGTGTGGACACGAGAACCCCCATTTACTAACACAAGGAAAACACGAAATATAAACAAAAAGCGGATTATAGTTTTACAGTGACATCCGTCTCTTGTTTAAATCCGCTGTGTCAACATGAACTAGAGTGAAGAATTTCACCAATAGTTTTATTTTAAAATCCAGTTTTCATAACCTCGCTTTTAGTTCCAACCAGAGATTTGTTTGAAATCTAGTGAAAGTAATAACAGGTTAGAAGACAATATTTTCTCTAAACCAATATTATGTATACAAGACTCCTGGTTGAACTTACAGTAAACAGGTAAATCTGATATATATATATATAGTATAAAGGTCACCTAATTAGTCTTACAATAAACATCTATACCTGATATCATATATAGTACTTAGGCCACCTGGTTAGTCTTACAGTAAACTGGTAGACCTGATATCATATATAGTACACAGGTCACCTGGTTAGTCATACAGTAAACAGGTAGACATGATATCATATATAGTACACAGGTCACCTGGTTAGTCTTACAGTAAACAGGTAGACCTGATATCATATATAGTACACAGGTCACCTGGTTAGTCTTACAGTAAACAGGTAGACCTGATATCATATATAGTACACAGGTCTCCTGGTTAGTATTACGGTAAACAGGTAGACACAATAGATGTGTAGTACACAGGTCACCTGGTTAGTATTACAGTAAACAGGTAGACACAATATCATATACAGTACACAGGTCACCTGGTTAGTGTTACAGTAAACAGGTAGACCTAATATCATATACAGTACATAGGTGATCGGGTTTGTCTTATAGTAAACAGGTAGACCTAATATCGTATACAGTACATAGGTGATCTGGTTTGTCTTATAGTAAACCGGTAGGCCTGATATCATATATACTACACAGGTAATCTGGTTTGTCTTACACAAGAGCGTAGATTTTTTATACCCGATGGGGGATAATTTTTGCAACCACTTATGTGGACTGTTTAATTTGCAAATTGGTAATCTCTGATTACTTGAACCTGAAAGCTGTAAACATACAGTCACAGAGTAATCTTGTTGCCACGATACTTCAAGGTTTCCATGTAGGTTTGTATAAGTGAGGTGATGTGAACAGTTTTCAAAATGTCAATAGAATAAAGACAAATATGTCACAAATCAACTGCCACATGAATTTATTCCTGCACACTGCACAGTATAAAAGATGGACATTATACTGAACAAGGTTACTAATAACTTTCATTGCATGAATCACGTTTTCAAATATCAATAAAATTAGTAATTACCTGTGATAAGTTTATATATACTGAAAAACTGTTCACGTTGTTTGATAAAAATAATTAAAATGTCTTTGCAAACTCTTGAAAATTACACATCAATACAATGTAACACATAATTATTCATACTTTTCATTGAAGTAAGATTCATTTAGTCCTCTAGTCTACATGTTCCCAAACGTAGACCTCCTTTGTGATGATCTGTTTATGAATTCTTTCATTAGCTCTTCTATATTTATCTTGTCGACCTCATCTTTGTGAGTGTGACAAACTGCCACATGGTTGAGGCGGCACTGAGACAGTTGACCTTAACCACGTTTTTAACCGTCTTAATGCAGAAAAGCTGCGTTCACATTCGCAGCTGGATACTGGACATACAAGCAAAATTTTCATGAGAAGAAACATTCACTAAACATCTCCTAGCTTGTTTCATGCATTTTACAGTAAGCATCCTTCGCACCTTTCAGAGATACTGCTTCTGTTGCTCCTTTTAACATGGGCAACTGAAACTCGAGCCGTTGTGCAGAGATTTCTGGATAGAAGTTTATAACAGAGTTGTCAATCTTGCCAAATGTGATCATGTTCTCAAGTGCCAGATATTGCCTCAATTCATTGTTGTCTGCATTGAATCTAGTGGTCAGATGTTCTATGACTGTGTCCACAAATTCAAAATATTGGCTTCTGTAGTAATCTCTAGCTGTTGCAGAATGGTGTGCTGAGCCATCACCTGTGATCCTTCTGGGGGGTCTGTGAATACGTGGTAGTTCAATAGGCACCAGATCTAGGGAAGTTACCTTTTTCTCAGCTTCGTCAAATATCTTGTTGTAATTTTCCTCTGTTCGCAATACCCGCAATTACTCAACTGTCATTGCAGATGCTTCAATCATGCCAGATACTGTCGCTGATTTTGCTTGGAATGCACGGTTTAGTTCCTCTAACGCAGCTAATGGATGCTGAGCCGTCAACAATCCTGAAACTGTCTTCCCTTTGTCAAATCTGTCCAGCAGACTTCCTGCTTTCACTGCTACATCTGAGTTTTCATTTGCTAATTCAGACAAAGAATCAATCACTGTAGTGATCATTAGCACATATAATTGTAGATAGGCAGCACAACCACCGTGTTGGACACAGTGGGCGGATATATTTAACTAGACCATTGTGACTGTCTGACGATACAATATTTTCAAAGATTGTCTTGTATTTGCCTGACCTTTGAAGCAAAACATCGAGTTCATGTACCTACTGGATAGAATCTCAAACACATTCACAAGCTTCAACTGCATGTTGCATTATTAAATTAGCCTTGTGTGCTCCACAGTGAAAAAACAAAGCTGACGGTTGCTTCTCTTTTATTTTTGCCTGGGATCCACTGTACGTACCATTCATGTTAGCGGCTCCATCATAAGTTTGTGCTCTTAATCCTGACAGTGGTAAATTGAGTCAAGTCAGTACATCAAGTATAGTCGAGGATATTGTTTCACCAGTTCTATTGGAAACACTGTACAAACCAAGAAATGTCTCATGGATGTCAAGGTTCTCATCTACGTATCGTACACATATTTTTTCCTGTTCGGCACCTGTAACATCTTGAGTGCCATCAACCATTAATACAAATATTTTACTTTGCTGCACTTCGTGTGCTATGTTCCTCAGTATTTGATGGTTGAACATCTCCATTACTTCATTCTGAGCCTGGGGTTATGTGAATGTGGTTTTCTTTGACAAGTAGGCCGTCAACTCAGGATCTTCCTCTTCCAGTAGCTTCATTAACTGCAGGAAGTTCCCCTCCGTATCAGTATGTCCACGTAATGCTAAACCTTGACGCAGGAAGAAACGTAAACTTCTGAATATTTTGGCTAGACTTCTTTTGCATTCTTCTGGCCTCTCCAATTTCCCTGTAAAAAGGCCTCTATTTTCCGCCTTGGTACAATGAAAGCATATGGCTTTTTGAGTCTGATTGTCGAAGTGCAGCCATGGGAACTCATCAAACCACTTGCCCTGGAAGTTGATATTTTGAGATTTTGCTTTCTGTCGTGGTATGAGTTGTGCGTTTGGATGATATGGCTTTCCACACTGTATCTGTGGAGTGTCAGATTTTTCATTACTGCACAAACTTGTTTCACAACTATCTGGTGGTTCATGATGTGCAGTAGTTGCACAAGTATTTTCAGACTCGTCCTCTGATGAACATGGTATTTTCTCTGTATGGCAAGTTTCTATTCCTTTGTTTGAGGTTGTTGGATTATCTGCATCTACATTGTCACTTGTAGTACTAGTAACTGGCTTGCAGAACTGTCTAATATCAGAAAGTTTCAGACGCTTGCTTGTCATAATTGAAATCTGTTTCCTAGATGACTCAACAGGTTAAATACAGTCTTTATTGAAAACCTCTAACGTACAACGAACGAATATAGAACAGAATGGAAGTAGGACTGAACTATACAATGTATTTAAGTCGAACGCGCGAACCTCACAGTGACTACCGAGCCGACTGACCGCCTGGGCATCGCTGGAACAATAATGTGTGCTAGTTACAACACAAGTAATTGCAAGTTTCTCGAAAAATACTTAAACAATCACAAATATATTATATTCCTGTTAAAGCTCATCGAAAGGCAAACACGTTATGATATAATGTGAGCACGTCTATTAAATAAAAACACCTAAAGAAAAACTAGCAATACAATTCGAATAGAGGCTTCAGGCCATTGAAATCGCTCATTTTGTGTTCTAATTATACAAGAAAATACTATATTTTTACTATCTATGATAAGAGAATATATTGTTCTTTTACCATAAAGCACCAGCACTTTATTAGAGGGTGGTGATAATCTGAAATTTCATGGATTAATGAGGGCTACAAACACAGGTCTAATGAGTCCTGTTGTAAAATCGAGTCTCAAACTAAAGGGAGCGGAGGGGGGTGATATAGGGCGCGTCTGGATCCGAGCGGCCCGAGCCTGTCGTTAACTGTGCACTAAACGTAGAATATGGTCAGCGCCTTCGGCAGCTAAGGTGAGTAAGGCGTTCAACAATAAAACCGGCTAGACAAACATAAGAACAAATGGAATAAGAAAACCGCACAATATACACATAAGATTGATACAGCTACAAGCTACAAATGGCCTGCCAGATCTAGATCATAGGAGTTTACGCTTGGGAGTAATATTTTCGAATTTCATGCTCTATTCAATCTGTTGTGATGAAAATTTTACTTAATCTTACACTACGTGCAAGACGTAGGTAGATTCTGTGATAGTGCTTGCAAGACTTGCATGTATACTTAGGCCTACTGACTGATAATTACGAACTGTCGCTTAGATCGAAAAGCTTAGAAGCACGCCTATTATAAAGATGAACATTTCGGCTACTGAAAAAGCCTTCATCTAGGCCTAATTATGTAATTCGATTGGTAAGAACACGAGAATCACAAGAACAAACACACCATTTGTAAGCCTGTGATGCAATAAACAATTCAACAGACCAAACTATAGGGGGAGATGATTGTATGCACCATACCCCCCACCTAAAATGAAGGGAGTGTATCTCCCCAGGATCTACACTCCTGGTCTTACAGTAAACCGGTAGGCCTGATATTATATATACTACACAGGTAACCTGGTTAGTATTACAGTAAACAGGTAGACCTGTTTCAGGTATAACTCGGTTTTAAGCTGTGGTTTCGATAATTTAATTAAGATGTTGTTTTGCCACAGGAAACTTGTGATGTCATCATTGTAACTATACAAGATTAAGAAATTTCTAACAGTCAAGATGTGTTCCTATTAAAGATGTACACTTACTAAAGATTGTACCTATTAAAGATGCACACCTACTAAAGATGTGTACCTATGAAAGTTGTACACCTACTAAAGATTTAGACCTACTAAAGACGCGCACCTGGTAAAGATGTACACCTACTTAACATGTGCACCTGTTAAAGATGTACAACTGGTAATAAATTAGGCCTACATATTAAAGATGTACACCTACTAAAGAAGTGTACATATTAAAGATGTACACATACTATGTTTCAACCTAGTTATCCGATATTCGTCTGTTGTATCAACAATTGTCAACGAATCCATCATTTCATGTATCTAGTATGGCTGTGACGATTACACGATTAACCGGTTACAGTTCGGTTACGAGGCAAAGATTAACCGGTTACAAAAGTCCGTAATCGTCGCAGCCCTAGTATCTAGGTCTATTTTTTTCCACGCACTTTCTTCTGGAACATTTTTTAGCAAACTTCCATCCTTCTGGTGTTTCGCTCCGAATCTTTTTGATAGAAGAATCATTATAACTTGATAATTGCTGTTATTATTAGTAAACGTTGAAATTACTTACTAAGGGTAACAGCCCATTTACAGCTTGTTGAAAAAGCGACACACATCTTATTACGGTTTATTAAACGCTGAAAATTGGTGAAGTTTCATAAACCAACAAACCTGAAAGTTTTTAAAAAATGTCTCTTTTAAATGAATTACGAAGAAAAAAGTCCTAAAACCGAAACTGATCATATTAAGTGGTAAGTGAACATTGAATCGTGTATTTTTGTGAAATGTGTTTTTAACAACTAACAATACAGATCAAGCACGCATGTAAATACTGTGTTTTCATCAAGGCCACGTGGGGTGTGTGTTTGTGTTTTTCTTATAGCAAAGCCACAAAGGGCTATCTGCTCAGCCCACCGAGGGGAATCGAACCCCTGATTTTAGCGTTGTAAATCCGTAGACATACCGCTGTACTATCGGGGAGCCGCCACGTGGGAAAGGGTTTTATAAAAACGGAATAATCGTTTAATTAAGTTTTACTAACGTTAATTACAATACGAATTATTTACAACAAATGATATTTCATAGTAACATGCACTTATTTCAAGGATATTTTTATTATTAACGAACAAAACTTGTTATAAAAACAAGTTCAGTTTTCTTTATTGTCAGCACCCAGACCTTCGTTAATTATATCAAGGTCATATAACCGCTTACTATCACTGCATCAAAGTTGTCTGTCCCCTAACCACGGTTAACTATATCAATGTCATCTTACTACATTAACGTCTAATACCAGTAAACAGAAGAACAGAGTTTCAAACATTAGTAAACATCAGAACTGAACCTTAAACACCGATAAATATTAGAACCAAGCTTCAAACATTAGTAAACACCAGAACAGAATCAGAAACTCCAGTAAATATTAGAACCAAGCTTCAAACATTAGTAAACACCAGAACAGAATCAGAAACTCCAGTAAATATTAGAACCAAGCTTCAAACATTAGTAAACACCAGAACAGAATCAGAAACTCCAGTAAATATTAGAACCAAGCTTCAAACATTAGTAAGCACCAGAACAGAACCAGAAACTCCAGTAAATATTAGAACCAAGCTTCAAACATTAGTAAACACCAGAACAGAATCAGAAACTCCAGTAAATATTAGAACCAAGCTTCAAACATTAGTAAGCACCAGAACAGAACCAGAAACTCCAGTAAATATTAGAACCAAGCTTCAAACATTAGAAAACACCAGAACAGAATCAGAAAATCCAGTAAATATTAGAACCAAGCTTCAAACAGTAAACCAAAGCAAGTAATTATTATCCTCACATAGTTGTCATTAAACAGTAAACCAAAGCAAGTAATTATTATCCTCACATAGTTGTCATTAAACAGTAAACCAAAGCAAGTAATTATTATCCTCACATAGTTGTCAGTAAACAGTAAACCAAACCAAACCAAGTAATTATTATCCTCACACAGTTGTCATCAAACAGTAAACTAAACCAAGTAATTATTATCCTCACACAGTTGTCATTAAATAGTAAACCAAACCAAGTAATTATTATCCTCACATAGTTGTCATTAAACAGTAAACCAAAGCAAGTAATTATTATTCTCACATAGTTGTCATCAAACAGTAAACAAAACCAAGTAATTATTATCCTCACACAGTTGTCATCAAACAGTAAACAAAACCAAGTAATTATTATTCTCACATAGTTGTCATTAAACAGTAAACCACACCAAGTAATCCTCACAGTTGTCATTAAACACTAAACTAAACCAAGTAATTATTATCCTCACATAGTTGTCATTAAACAGTAAACCAAAGCAAGTAATTATTATCCTCACATAGTTGTCATTAAAGAGTAAACCAAACCAAGTAATTATTATCCTCACATAGTTGTCATTAATCAGTAAACCCAACCAAGTAATTATTATTCTCACATGGTTGTCATTAAACAGTAAACCAAACCAAGTAATTATTATCCTCACATAGTTGTCATTAAACAGTAAACCAAACCAAGTAATTATTATCCTCACACAGTTGTCATTAAATAGTAAACCAAACCAAGTAATTATTATCCTCATATAGTTGTCATTAAACAGTAAACCAAAGCAAGTAATTATTATTCTCACATAGTTGTCATCAAACAGTAAACAAAACCAAGTAATTATTACTCTCACATAGTTGTCATTAAACAGTAAACCAAAGCAAGTAATTATTATCCTCACATAGTTGTCATTAAACAGTAAACCAAAGCAAGTAATTATTATCCTCACATAGTTGTCATTAAACAGTAAACCAAAGCAAGTAATTATTATCCTCACATAGTTGTCATTAAACAGTAAACCAAACCAAGTAATTATTATCCTCACACAGTTGTCATTAAATAGTAAACCAAACCAAGTAATTATTATCCTCACATAGTTGTCATTAAACAGTAAACCAAAGCAAGTAATTATTATTCTCACATAGTTGTCATCAAACAGTAAACAAAACCAAGTAATTATTATCCTCACATAGTTGTCATTAAACAGTAAACCAAACCAAGTAATTATTATCCTCACATAGTTGTCATTAAACAGTAAACCAAACCAAGTAATTATTATCCTCACATAGTTGTCATTAAACAGTTAATTATCACATAGTTGTCATTAAACCCAAACCAAGTAATTATTATCCTCACACAGTTGTCATTAAATAACAAACCAAACCAAGTAATTATTATCCTCACATAGTTGTCATTAAACAGTAAACCAAAGCAAGTAATTATTATTCTCACATTGTTGTTGTCATTAAACAGTAAACCAAACCAAACCAAGTAATTATTATCCTCACATAGTTGTCATTAATCAGTAAACCCAACCAAGTAATTATTATCCTCACATAGTTGTCATCCTCACATAGTTGTCATCAGTAAACCCAACCAAGTAATTATTATCCTCACATGGTTGTCATCAATCAGTAAATCAAACCAAGTAATTATTATCCTCACAACTATGTTTAGTTGTCATTAAAGCGTAAACAAACCAAAGATATGATTTCCATCACACAGTTGTCATTAACTTAAACTGTTCCTCTTACTGGATAGCTTTTCTTGTAGTCAGTTTTACGTAAGACTCAGATGAATAAAAGTACTTCTGTTTAAGTATTGTTGTACAGTGTGCTTTAAAACGGGATAGTAAGTGTTAGCTTTATTTTAATAATCGAGAGTGTTTACTGACAGTCACTTTTAGACCACTACCACAACAATATGATAGATAGGTGACGGTGGTATAAAATAATTCTCTTTAGGTAACATCAATGTACCTATATTTAACATCGAGTTAATGTATGAAAAACACGCCACTTATTTTACAATCATCCTTTACGGCATTTGGACAGAGCTTACACGCTTCAGTAGCGGTTTTAAAGTTCACAAAAATCTTATAACTCGCCAGTGAAAGGAATACTGCATGAAACAGTAACAGTTGTGCTACTTAATACTGGTACAATGATTCATGTTATAGCTTTCAGAAGCGACAAACACCCAGTTTGACATTAAAACTGGAAGTGACAATAACAGAAACTATTTACACCATCTTTTCAGAAGAACTAACACAACTAGCAGATAGTCGCGCCAAACATGCTCGCCCTCCCAGCCGTGGGGGCGTTATAATGTGACGGTCAATCCCACTATTCGTTGGTAAAAGAGTAGCCCAAGAGTTGGCGGTGGGTGGTGATGACTAGCTGCCTTTCCTCTAGTCTTACACTGCTAAATTAGGGACAGCTAGCACAGATAGCCCTCGAGTAGCTTTGTGCGAAATTCCAAAACAAACAAACAAACAAACTAGCAGATAGATGATGTCAAATTCAGAGACTGGCAAAAATCTTAGAAGTCTTATTAAAGCTTTTCATGTCCTAACATATGAAAAGTCTTAAAAACCATATTTTCTTTTCCTTTGTTCGACAGGGAATCGATCTTCAGATTTTAGCACTTCAACTCGCTGTATTTCTTGGTGACTTCACTTATTTGGATACCGTCTAGTTTACACTACCGTTAATAGACCTAAGTTAATTCGCTTTTATTTGATGATTATATGTTATTATTGACTTAGTTCGTCCTTACTGTCTGAAAACAGACATAATTCCATGAAACGAAATATTTTAATATGTTATCACTTTCTCTTGTTTCTTATCATGATAAATCTTATCGGAGTCTGTAGGTTACGTTCGACAGGCAGAAGAGTAGGAACTGGTACCGAATCTGCTGGTCCTTTCAGCCATGAATGCGTTATAAATGTTTCTATCAATCCCACAAAATGTATTTGAAGAGCCGATAGACGGAGCTACTGTCTTTGTGTGAAAGTTCAATACTAGGAACAGCAACAGTTTGTTTTGGTAGATTTGCCCCAAACAGACGAATAGAATTATTATTTAGTGATATAAGGAAGTTTAAAGATTTTCGAAACAGTTAAAGAACACTTAAAAATCGAGTAATTTTGGTTCCTTATGTTAATACTGATTGTACAGTGACGGAGTTAAGGTTGCGTAGACCCTACATTTCGTGTAGTGTTGAGGTTGCGTAGACCCTACATTTAATGTAGAGTTACATAGAATACAATTATCAACGGTCCCCTACTGAGGCCATGGGCCTTGAGGCTGAACCCCCTCTTGGCTCTACTTATATACGCCACTGAGACGACTGCATATCTCTACATTGGTGAATGAATAATAACTAAGTTCTGTCAAAACACGTTACTAAATATGTTTTGCCAAAAAACACGTAACTAAACATATATGTGAAAACGGCTCGTTTGGGTTGAGAAACGTTGTTCGCTCCTCTATATAAAAAAATTTCTCAACCCAAACGAGCCGTTTTTACACATATATGTTTCTCTACAAGTGGGTTTTCTCGTCATCATTGACGTAACTAAACGTTTTGTGAAAAAACACGTAAATATGTTCTGTCAAAACGTCATTAATATGAATAATTTTCTGTTCCAAATATTACAAAGTCAGGAATAATATATCTTTAGTTTTATAAAGCATATTTCCAATTTGAATTATGAAAGAAATTTTCTAAGAAATAATTAATCTAGTAACTCAGGCGAAACTATTCCAGAGAAGTCTGTCTGTCATTACAACTTTTTGGAATGTTTTTGTTTTAGAAGGTAAAAAGCTTATTCATGTCACGCAATCTCGTGCGGACGACAGTGCGTGCGTGGTTCATATTCAAGGCGGAAACTTTAAAAGTAATGGCTTCCTCTGCACGTGCTTTGTTACTTAAAACTGTCTGGTCTGTAACAGGATCATGTTGTGTAGAGTCGGTTTCTTACTGTCTGGTCTGTAACAGGATATTTGTAAGTCCGTGCTTTGTTACTTAAAACTGTCTGGTCTGTAACAGGATCATGTTGTGTAGAGTCGGTTTCTTTTAAATTCATATTTTAAATAAAAACTAGTTCATTTCTATAACTTTCAAAATGTATTATAATATGATAAAACGTTATCAGAATTATGTATTATAATATGATAAAACGTTATCAGAATTACTTTTGATAAAACTTTAAGATTAAAGTAAAAATAATTGTTTATATCACAAACTTTTTGTTCAACGTTTTTCACACACTAATAAAAATACAAGTTTCGCTTACAGTTATAAGAAAAGCAGGTGTCCTCAGAAAGTACTGGAGTATGTTACCAGCAATTCGTAGATGAAACTGGTTTTATATACTCCTATAATTACAGAAGCTACAGCTCTTACGAACAATAAAACTGATACCACGTCTCGACTACCAGAGGTTTGTTACACAGTAAATCAGAACCCCGTTGATATTGTTAAATACTAGTTTAATGTATAACGTTCGTTTGAAAACACGTGGTAGAAATTAAAATTGAAATAAATACATTTTTATCGGTGGTTCTGGGCGAGTGTGAAAGAAACAATTGAGGTATGAAAGATTTACGTTTTCACCACCAGACACAAGAAAGTACGCGCTCGTGGATATGATAAATATTAATCGATACATTAAAAAGTAATATTTCTAAGTGCGAGAAGTTCCTGATTTAAACTGACTTTAAGTTTGTCCAGTAAATTTTATCTTTTGTCCTGTGATTTTTTATTAGAGCAAGGCCTTTCATATATGGTACAAGAGGGTCTGGTACCCTTATATCTCCATCTTTGGTTTGGAAGTTTTCAAAAATTGCGATCAACATACGTGGTATAGCACAAGCGGTTCCATTCACGGTGTGGACGTGCTTTAAGACTGTCGTGCCATCTGTTGACTGAGTTTCATACTTTATATGCAACCTTCGACTTTGATAATCGGTACAATTCGAAGCACTTGATACTTCTCCATATATACCACGACCAGGCATCCAAGCTTCGATGTCAAACTTCCGGTAAGCCGGAGCTCCCAAGTCGCTGGCAGGCATGTCAAGAAGTCTGAAATGTAGGCCGATTTCCTGAAACAGTGACCTTTGAATTGTCGTGAACTCATCCAACAACTGCTCACTTTCTATACATGTTTCATTAGCGGTCACTCCAAACATCTCCACTTTGGTGAACTGATGAACTCTGCAACATCGAAGAAACGGTACTTATTGGTATAAGCGGTATTGGTATTGATACTTTTATCAACAGTTACTGATTGAAAATTATACATTATTACCAACAGCGGTATTGATACTTTTATTCGTAAGAAGAAAACAACGTTTTGACCTTCCTAGGTCATCTTCAGGTTGAGAAAGAGAGTATAAACAGGTGCGGGATTGTAGGGGGCGTTGCAGGTGGATGTTAGTTTATTATATTAATATAGGTATAAAGGTGTTCCTTTATATTGGTTTAATTTTGGTTTTAGTTGCTGTGTAAGTAGGGCTTCTTTGATTTTACGTTTGTTAAAATTTGTTTCTCTTTTTAGTATCTGGGAGTTTTCTATGGTTATGTTGTGTTTATTTAATTTCCAGTGTTCAAAAACGTGTGAAGATGTTTGTTTGTGTTGGTTTTTTTTTGTTCTTTAAATCTAGTTTCCATTTTTCTGCTTGTTTCTTCAATATAGAAGTCGTGGCAGTTGTTGCATTGTGTTGTATAAATTATGTTGGTGTTGTGTTTGTCAGTGCAGTTTTTACATAGTATGGACTTTAGTTTTGTTTGTGGTTTTTGAATAAATCTGGTGTTTACTGGAAAGTTGTGTTTTGTTACGTTCTTTCCAAATGTTGGTTATTTTTTCGCTGATGTCAGGAACATATGATATACAGCAGTATAAGGTTTTGTAGTTTGTTGTATCTTGGGATTTATTGTTTGTTTGTTGTTGGTCTAAGTGTGTGTGTATAATTTTTTCCATGGTTTTTGATGAAATTTGTTGATGTTGATGAAGTATTGTTTTATTTTGTTTATTTCATTGTTAATTTTATCAGGTGACCATAGTCTTGTGGCTGTGTTTATTTGGTTTCTTAATATGATGAGTTTTTGTTTTATATCATGTACTGAGTCCCAGAGAATGTATAATCCGGTATGGGTTATTTTTATGTTGATTTCTGTTTTGAACTGTGTATCAGATCTAGTGATCTTGAGGTTAAGAAATGCTCTTTGGTTAGTTTGTTCCTGTTCACAAATGAATTTAATGTTGGGATGTATAGAGTTAACGTGGTTGGAAAAAACTAAGTGTGTGTTCTGTAGATGTGAATCCAGCAATTGTATCATCAAGATACCTGTACCAGTATATTGGTGGATGTAAGGCTGAACTGATCGCTTGTGATTTAATTTTAGTCACAAAAATGTTGGCTAGAGCTGGTGATACGAATTCTCCATACCAAATAAACACAGCCACAAAACTATGTTCACCTAATAAAATTAACAATGAAATAAACAAAATAAAACAATACTTCATCAACATCAACAAATATCCTCTAAAAACTGTTGAAAAAATTATACACACACCTAGACCAACAACAGGCAACAATAAATCCCAAGATAAAACAAACTACAAAACCTTATACTGCTGTATATCATATGTTCCCAACATCAGTGGAAAAATAACCAACATTTGGAAAAACTTATAACAAACACAACATTCTAGTAAACACCAAATTTATTTAAAAACCAGGTACAAAACTAAAGTCCATATTATGTAAAAACTATACTGGCAAACACCACACTAACATAATTTATACAACACAGTGCAACAACTGCCACGACTTCTAATTGGAGAAACAGGCAGAAAAATGGAAACTGGATTCAAAGAAGACAAAAAAAAACACCAAAAAACACCACATGTTTTTGAACACTGCAAATCAAATAAACACAACATAACCATAGAAAACACCCAGATATTAAGTAAGGAAACAAATATAAACAAATACAAGATCAAAGAAGCCCAACTTATACAACAACTAAAACCAAAATTAAACCAATATAAAGGAACACTTTTATACCTATACTAATGAATAACCTAACATCCACTTGCAACGCCCCCTACAATCTGGTACCCATTTATACTCTCGTCCTTAAGACACGTGTCTGGCAACAGTCACATTCAAACTCTTTCTTTCTCAACCTGAAGATGACCTGGGAAGATCAAAATATTGTTCTCTCCTTATCAATAATACCCATACCAGCTGTTCTGATACATTGTCACTTCCAGTGGTTTTCATCACGAATCATTACTAGCACATAATAAATCATTGGTTACTTCTCCCTAGTAATTTTGATATCTGTATTATCCTTGTAGAAACATACCTATCTAAATAAAAATAACCATATCCTTATTGTTTTAAATCACTGATAATAAAGTTAGTGTATCTTCATGTCCTGAAAAATATAGGAATTAATTTTATTTAAGTTTATCACAACAAACGTCAAACTATTTAATTTTATCACAACAAACAAACTATGTATATTTGTTACAACAAACATCAATCTATTTCACTTGCCATGTAACATTTCTTGATTAATTTATAATGGCATGATTTCTGGTAGGTTCCTTGACAATTGAATAGAGAAAATATTCCAAATCACTCATGACTACTCCCATGAAAGATGACCAATACACAATTATGAGTTTCAACATTCACATATTACTACAAGTTATCTTTAGTAATATTAAACTTATGATATTTGTTGGGATAAGAAAATGAGAGAGAGCATACATGATGTCAGAATGTTAGGTTAAAAAATGAAAGAAATCTTTATATACGTAGTAAACTGAAAAACTCAACACATTGTAACAACTTGAATTAAAAGATTTAAACTAACCAGCCAAATTACAGGATCCTAAAATGTCTTTCAGCTACACAGCCAATAAATGTATTTCAGTTATATATATATCTGATAGTGTCTTTCAGCTACACAGCTAATAAATGTATTTCAGTTATATATATATATATCTGATAGTGTCTTTCAGCTACACAGTTAATAAATGTATTTCAGTTATATATATATAAATCTGATAGTGTGTAATCTAGAATAACTTCCACCAAAGATACATTTAAGATATATTAACATAGCAGGCTAACAATCATTTTGATTCTGTTAACTTAATGTTGTGAAAAATATTATACTAAAACAGAAATATTAACATACAGACAACAAAATGACCAGTGTATACCAAATGATCTCATCTACAAGAATAATATTTTGTCTTCTATCAAAGTTTAATTACAAATATTTATAACACTGTACAAAAACCTGAAAATTCCTTTCTCCTCTTGTACTGTAGATGTTTCAGCTCTAAAGCAACGGCTCATGGCAGCGAGCTTTTGGGGCAGGTCATTTAAAGAGAGGATTTTGTTTGCAAAAAAAGCTCCAAGGGCCATTTCTGCAGTTCCAGAAAGACACAAGTCCCAACCAAAAGTGGGTTCCAGATGATAAACCTGAAACACAGTATTAAACAGCAACACATTTGTCAATACTGAGTACATCTGTTATAATACTGATAAAGAGTATATGAGTCTTACGTTAAAAGGAACAAATATTTCTATTTCTCAGTTTGGAACATTAGATATCCTACACATTTACAGACAACTATACATAACTAATAAATAATACACCCCAGAGCCATTTATGTGGCAACTAACACTGAAAAAACATATAACTGTCATTGGTAGATTACACTGGATGCAGTTTTTAATCCACTCTTCCTAACCAAAAAGAAATGTACAATTTCTGTTATAAAAGGTACAATATCTGTTTAAAAATGTGAAATGTCTGGTACAAAAGCTACAATGTCTGTGGTGAAAGGTGAAATGTCTGTTATAAAATGTGCAACATCTGTATAAATAGTACTGACATATTAGTTATTACTACAACAACTAGTATTGACATATTAGTTATTACTAGAACAACTAGTATTGACATATTAGTTATTACTAGAACAACTAGTATTGACATATTATTTATTACTAGAACAACTAGTATTGACATATTAGTTATTACTACAACAACTAGTATTGACATATTAGTTATTACTAGAACAACTAGTATTGACATATTAGTTATTACTAGAACAACTAGTATTGACATATTAGTTATTACTACAACAACTAGTACTGACATATCAGTTATTACTACAACAACTAGTACTGACATATCAGTTATTACTACAACAACTAGTACTGACATATCAGTTATTACTACAACAACTAGTACTGACATATTAGTCATTACTACAACAACTAGTACTGACATATTAGTCATTACTAGAACAACTAGTACTGACATATTAGTCATTACTACAACAACTAGTACTGACATATTAGTCATTACTACAACAACTAGTACTGACATATTAGTTATTACTACAACAACTAGTACTGACATATTAGTTATTACTACAACAACTAGTACTGACATATTAGTTATTACTACAACAACTAGTATTGACATATTAGTTATTACTACAACAACTAGTATTGACATATTAGTTATTACTACAACAACTAGTATTGACATATTAGTTATTACTACAACAACTAGTATTGACATATTAGTTATTACTACAACAACTAGTATTGACATATTAGTTATTACTACAACAACTAGTATTGACATATTAGTTATTACTACAACAACTAGTATTGACATATTAGTTATTACTACAACAACTAGTATTGACATATTAGTTATTACTACAACAACTAGTATTGACATATTAGTTATTACTACAACAACTAGTATTGACATATTAGTTATTACTACAACAACTAGTATTGACATATTAGTTATTACTTCCACAGCAAGTATTCACATATTAGTTATTACTTCCACAGCAAGTATTGACATATTAGTTGTTACTACCACAGCTAGTACTGATATATTAATTATCACTACCACAGCTAGTACTGATATATTAATTATCACTACCACAGCTAGTACTGATATATTAATTATCACTACCATAGTTAGTATTGTTATATTAATTATTACTACCACAACTAGTATTGTTATAGTTATTATTTCCACAACTAGTATTGTAATAGTAATTATTACAACTAGTATTGTTATAGTAATTATTTCTACAACTAGTATTGTTATATTAGTTATTACTACCATAGCTAGTTTTGTTATATTAGTTATTTCTACAACTAATGTTGATATATCAGTTATTTCTACAACTAATATTGATATATCAGTTATTTCTACAACTAATATTGATATATCAGTTATTTCTACAACTAATATTGATATATCAGTTATTTCTACAACTAATATTGATATATCAGTTATTTCTACAACTAATATTGATATATCAGTTATTTCTACAACAACTAATATTGATATATTAGTTATTTCTACAACAATTAATATTGATATATTAGTTATTACTACCACAGCAAGTACTGATATATTAGTTATTACTACCATAGCTAGTATTGTTATTAGTTACAACAACTAGTACTGATATATTAGTTATTATTACCACAGTTATTACTGATATATTAGTTATCATTAACACAGTAAGTATTGTTATATAAGATATTACTACCACAGCTAGTATTGTTATATCAGTTATTACTACCACAGCTAGTATTGCTATATTAGTTACAACAACTAGTACTGATATATTAGTTATTACTATGAATGTTTCAGAATACTGAACAGTTTAAGTTACAGTAAAAACCCAACCTGATTTCGTTTCCCTTTCGTGTCCATGCCACATGCTTCTATTGCTGATGGGTGTAATATATCTGGAACAGATACTAAAGTGAATCCTTTAGACAGCAGTCTCTCAACTGAGAAATACAACAGTGCTTGTTCCAGTTGTGCAAGTTCTTTCTTCAAGTAATAACTTCGATGTCCAGTCACCAAACCCAAATTTTCCATCCTTAACATGTCAAGTTTTTGTGCCAGTTTATGGAACTGCTTTGGTTTAAAATGAAATATAGGGGCACTTCCGACAGTCTCAACCTCGACGGGTTGATCAGATGTGTTTTTGAGGACTTTAGGATGTGTTCTGTTAGGAAGTTTAGCAGCTTCTGAGACCAGCTTCTTCTGTAACAGTGTCCAATCAGTTTCTTCTTTGTTTTTAGCATCGAGTCTCCGTTTGATAGCCATCACTTCTCTTATATTACCTGCTGCTTTTCTACACTTGATGCCATGTTCAATATCCTTCGTGTTTTCAGGGTTACACAAGTATTGAAGATCAAGCTCTGGGGGTGCTAAGTAAAATTTGTCATCAATGCTGCTCGTTGAATAATTTCTCAAGCAATGTGGAACAATGTTGGAGGACTGAAGACACTTTGGTAAATGGCAGAAGTGTAAAATATATCTTTTCAAGAAAACATTCATTGTGTCATCTGTTGACCTATCATAAACATAAGAATCAATATTTTGTAAAAGTTAATTTGTAGACATTTTCAATTAATACATTTCTCATCACACTCAGTGACATATTTAAATGTACACAACTTATTACTTTTAAAGACTTTATTGTATCAAAAGCAATAAATAATGTTATGTCACAGGGGTTCAGATTACATTACATGTTTCCTTTTTCTAATATATTAAATAGCAAAACACTACACTTTCAATTTTATGTGAACCTACTGAGTAAAACATTAGCCAAACAAATTACACAAAACATTAATTTAGACCTTGTCAAAATCCATACACAATGTACTTTATATTGTATGAGCAATGTGTCTCATTACTGAGATGGTGCTAGAAGTCTGAAAAGCATGTGTTAGTCTGTAATGGACTACAACATCTACTAAATATTCTTCTTTGGAGAAAAGGCTTAGAGGGTTGTGATGATCCAGGTGGAATCTGTGTGTTTTTCTTATAGCAAAGCCACATTAGGCTATCTGCTGAGTCCACCCACCGAAGGGAATCAAACCTCTGATTTTAGTGTTGTAAATCCATAGACTTACCACTGTACTAGTGGGGGGCAATCCAGGTGGAAAACCATCTGTTTGTGTCTTTAAATCCTGTTAGCAAAACATGCTTCAAAATATTTCCACCAGAAACATGTTCTGGTTTATGAAAGTATCTTAAATTTTTACTGAGGCATTACTATAATTATTCCTGTGTAGGTTATATACTAACAGAGAATTGGTTGTCAAACACTGGCCTTTACCCTCAGGGTACTGCTGCTTTATGAAAACAAAAGTGTAAGGAATCTGTTGTGTATAGTTCATTTCTTCTAATCTGTATATTATTTGCTCAATATTTCATTATGTGTTCTCGTCAGGCTTAGAAATTGTCTCCACTTAAGTACAATAAGTTGTGTTGGAAGAGCATTCTTTCAAACTATACATAAGACAGTTTCTAGTTTAATCAAAATATACATAAGACAAAGTTTCTAATTTAATCAAACTAGACATAAGACAGTTTTTAATTTAATCAAATTAAACATAAGACAAAGCTCCTAGTTTAATCAATCTAGACCTAAGACAAAAAGTTTCTACTTTAATCAAACTATACATAAGACAAAGTTTCTAGTTTAATCAATCTAGACCTAAGACAAAGTTTCTAGTTTAATCAATCCAGACCTAAGACAAAGTTTCTAATTTAATCAATCTAGACCTAAGACAAAGTTTCTAGTTTAATCAATCCAGACCTAAGACAAAGTTTCTAGTTTAATCAAACTATACACAAGACAAAGTTTCTAATTTAATCAAACTAGATAGAAGACAAAGTTTCTAGTTTAATCAATCTAGACCTAAGACAAAGTTTCTAGTTTAATCAATCTAGACATAAGACAAAGTTTCTAGTTTAATCAAACTATACATAAGACAAAGTTTCTAGTTTAATCTTATCTATACAGGGTACTAAAACCAATTTAGGAGTGTTAAAAGTGATGTTATTTTCAGTTAAGGTAATATAACAAATACGTCACCTATACCAGATTATATACAAGATACACAAGAATGAAGTACCATAAATTTTATTGTAAAGTGTAAATATTTATACTGAAGGATTGGCAAGGCTCTAGTAGATTGAAATATATGGAAACAGACAATTATAATTTTTTAAACAATTTTCCCAATTATGGATCAAAATATTTTCTATTTCAAAAAAATCATCAAAAGGAGATTAGTTTACACACTTTGACCAATGATTGCTGGGCTGCCTGATGTGAGGTTGTCATAAGTACAATCTTCATCTATGGTGTGAGATGAAGCAATTTAACATATGTTCACTTCTAATAAAATGTTGACTTTCTAAATATGGTTCAGCCATATATCTTATTAATGTATATTAGTAATTAGCTTTTATTAAAAACACTATTGTACAAAAACAAGGAAGTGAATAATGATGATAAATATACATAAAAAAATGACCAGGATCAAGAAATTAGTTTTGAACCAAATGAAAAACAAAACCTTAGACAGAGAAGATCACTGTTTGAAAATACGGCAATTAGTAGATAACCCATTACTTAATAACCACAGGTTTTAGTAGACAGAATACGGATAACCCATTACTTAATAACACAGGCTTTAGTAGACAGAATACAGATAACCCATTACTTAATAACCACAGGTTTTAGTTGACAGAATACATATAACACATTACTTAATAACACAGGCTTTAGTAGACAGAATACAGATAACCCATTACTTAATAACCACAGGTTTTAGTAGACAGAATACAGATAACACATTACTTAATAACCACAGGTTTTAGTAGACAGAATACAGATAACCCATTACTTAATAACCACAGGTTTTAGTAGACAGAATACTGATAACCCATTACTTAATAACTACAGGCTTTAGTAGACAGAATACAGATAACCCATTACTTTATTATTTAAAACAAATCAAAATAATGGAAATATTTCAATTACTTGGACAGGTGGAATAACTGGAAATAATCAGAAACTTTAATTACAATCAGTTAATTATGTTTGTAAGTTGTTAAAACATGTTGAACACACAACTATTACAGTAATGAAGAATGAGAGAGTAATAACCTGAAACATCAACTTCATTACACTGGATAACAAAACATTTGCTGCTGAGTAATTTAGTCGAACTTGATAGGATTTCAAAGTTGCAGTCAAAATTTATCCTTCACCTCTACAGTTTGAGTTACTTTAATATCTCAATAATTTATTAGCACTATGTAAATTACCAGCAATCAACTCAGTAAAATAAATTTATGCTGTGAAATTAAGTTTATGTGGACAGCTTAATGGGTAAAAGACATTATATATTTTTAACAACTTCAAACAGTGATAGTAATGTATTGGTGTAGGATTACAAATATATTGTTCATTCATGTTACTTGTTCTTGATATAAATGTAGAGAACTTTTCCTATGCTCATATGCTCACCTGCTTAGCCCAGAAATCACAAAACTATCATGTGCTCAGTTTGCTGAAACATTCAAGAAGTCCCTAAATGAGGTGAAGTCAAACATCTCTCTCACTCACCAGTCACTTCATCTTGCTCTGTGCACTGTCAAAACAGTCTCATCGTATACCTCGATTCACACCCAACATATAATCAAATTATACAAAACTTTGTTTTCTTAAAATATCTAGATATAAATTTTTATATTGGTTTTAGAAAATCACTTGAAATGTGTTGTGCTTCTAATTCACGTGAAATGCAAAAAAATAACCCAAACAGTTTCTGCTACATCTATGGAATACATATTATAATTTCACAAAAGAAAAATACCACACACAAGGTAAAGGTAGCTAGCTACCTACCACTGTCATGGGTGTAAAATTGGATCTCACGTGTGTGTTACCAGCTCTATGATTGTAATGCATAGAAATTAAAAAACCTGCCTTGTCTCCAGACGTGACTCAAACTCAAGATATCTGATTCACAATAATAATCTAAGACCAAATATTTAATGATAATGTTACCACATATTTATATAGTAAAAGAAAATTTCCAAAATAAGTAATAAATAAAACACAGGAATGATTTTCTTTCACTGAAATCTTAACTATATTGCTAAGACTCTTAATTCAACATATTTATTGATAAAACTTTTCATACCATTATTGCAGTAACTAGCGATCAACCAATGTCTTACGTAAAGTCTAAACTGAGTGACCTTTTCGAACTAATATGAAATTTAAAACAAATTAGTACGAGTTTTCAGTAAAATCATTATTTAAACACCATTCTATAAACAAATACTACATAATACGCCAACATGTTAAAAATCCACGAAAATATTAACTTCAGAAACTAGCGACACCTACAGTCACAAAATTAAATATTATTTTTTTAACTTTACCATGAAGTAAGCAAATTATTGGAAATCAATAATGTTTTTAGAAAAATAAAAATAAATACACTATATGCGGAAAAATACCATCTACAGTTAACTAGACGCTAATCACCAAAAATAATAATAAACGACAATTTTTCAAAATCTTCCGCTCTAAGCCATCTTAAGATGTATTGTTGACAAATGTACAAATAGACAAAGAAATGCAGTTGAAAGTGGTTGAACAGCAAGTTGAAAAAACTATTTTTCAAAATATTATGCTTGTTAGCCTGTTGATGTTAAGAAAGCGTCAAAGTTGGAGGCTTTGGAATCGAGCGTTGGCTAGGACTGATTGATACTTCTTTTGGTGTCTGGTATGTTACTGTATAGGCGTTGGTAGCGTGTGGTGTGTGTTGAAATCTTAAGGATAAACTTTAATTTGGACAGAAATGTGCAACAATTAAAGTAGGAGTTGTTTGCTGTAACGCTTGCATCCCTGACAGCTTAATTAGATGAGCACCAGTTTCGTCGCGAGTTTGAGACCCTGGGTTTATGTTGAGGTAGAAGCAGAATATTACTTTCTTAAAAAAAAAAATGTTACTACTACTTTACATATTCGAAAACTATAGTAAAATATATGGGGTTCTGATTGGTCCTAAAACTGAACTCTTTGTTTTCAAAATAATTTTTTGCTAAAAACTGTTTTATTACTAATAAACTTTACGTTTAATTTAGCCAACCAATAACAGATCTGTAAAAAAACCATTGATCGCACAGTAATAAAGTAAAGTTTTTCATACTATTTTTTACAGTGTACTAGATTAAACTCATATTTGAAAGTATAATTTTTAACCTTATTGGGGGCTAAATGGCTAGGCCACACAACCGTAGAATTTAGATACATCTGTTATAATTTTAAAGTAATGAGCAGCGGCTAATAACATCCGCTATCATAACATTTTTGTTCGACTTCTCGAAATGAATAACAAATTTTAACTCCCATTGTTACTACTGATAGCGCCCAACATGTTCAGTGACAACACATATCAAACCCTGGCCTCTCTTCAAACAGCCTGACACGTTAACTTCTAAACTATCAAGTCATCCCATAAGTACTGTCCGAAATTTCAATACAGAAAGTGCATCATTTCTGTCTTTGTAGAAGGCACTAATGACTAAATTATGTAGTAGGACGTGTATAAAAATGTTCAGACAAATAAAATAACCTAACCCAACTCCACTTTTTCAGATCATTAATCAAATAAGCCTTTATGAAGATGGATGTGTCTGAGGAGCGCATAAGACATATAATGCTTTATAAGTATAAAAAAGGCAATAATGCAGCAGAAACTACATGCAACATTCAATGTGTTTATAGTGCAGAGTCTCTAGTGAAAGAAAATGTTGAAGGTGGTTTCAGAAGCTCAGATCAGGTGACTACAGCTTAAGTGATACAGCACGTTCAAGTCGTCCTGTTGAGCTTAATGATGATTTGCTGCTGACTGCACTTGATGAAGATTGAACTGCAACAGTTGAAAAACAAGCACACAAACTTAATTCAACCAATCCAACAGTTCACCATCACCTGTAACAGCCTGAAAAAGTGTCAAAACCTGAAAAATGGGTACCCATAATTTGATAGAAGCAATCTTAGAGTAAGAGTGGACATTTGCACTCACTTTTTTGAACAGGTTAATGACTACAGATGAAAAGTGTATATATTATAAAAATGTTAAGCGCCGCACACTCCTAGGAAAGTCTAATTTTACAGAGCGGCATTTAGAAGCTTGTGAATCGTTGGCAGGAAGTAATTAATAATAATGGAGCATAAATTATTGATTAAATTACATTAAAAACGTTTGAAATCCTTTCTCTTTTTCTGATCCTAAAATCAGACATTACTTAAGGCGTTACCTGATATGTTGGCCCTGAATCTTTCTGAACAATTTCAATAAGCAAACAACAACACATAATATATTTTGTTCCTTCAATATATAAATGTGATTTTTGCTATTTAGATATTTTTACTTTGGTCATATTATTAATATTCGTATTCTCAATTCTCCAATATTTTGACGAGATCTTTCGATATGTACTTTTTTTCTAATGCCCGCAAAGCGCAGAAAAAACACCGTATAATGAGAATTATTTACTGTTTTGGTAAGACTATGGCTCAATAATAAATCTTATTGTAATCAACATGAAAATGAACATAGTAACTGATAAATTAAAATAATGTAGTTTTGATATAAAATTTTGAAACTTGCTTTCTCTTCCCCTGGTTATCTATTTTTCTTACTTACTATCATAAAAATACAACCGTAAGCTTTTAATCTGTTTTATCTTTATTTATAAAAATATAAGGTTTTAATGTGCTTTCTCTTTATTTATAAAAATATAACAGCAAGGTTTGAATCTACTTTCTCTTTATTTATAAAAATACAACCGTAAGCTTTTAATCTGTTTTATCTTTATTTATAAAAATATAACAGCAAGGTTTGAATCTGCTTTCTCTTTATTTATAAAAATACAACCGTAAGCTTTTAATCTGCTTTCTCTTTATTTATAAATATATAACAGTAAAGTTTTAATCTGATTTCTCTTTATTTATAAAAATATAACCGTAAGCCTTTGATCTGCTTTCTCTTTATTTATAAAAGGTCCGGCATGGCCAGGTGGTTAAGGCGTTTGACTCCTACTGCGAGGGTCGCGGGTTCGAATCCCGGTCGCACTAAACATGCTTGCCCTTTCAGCCGTGGTCACGTTATAATGTTACGGTCAATCCCACTATTCGTTGGTAAAAGAGAAGCCCACGAGTTGGTGGTGATGACTAGCTGCTTTCCCTCTAGTCTTACACTGCTAAATTAGGGACGACTAGCGCAGATAGCCCTCGAGTAGCTTTGCGCGAAATTCAAAAACAATTATTTATAAAATATAACAATAAGCTTTTAATCTCTTTATTATTCTAATTTTCTTCTTTAGGATGAATTACAAACTTTTCTCTCACTTTTTTATTTAATTATTATAAAAAATAAAATCTCCTCACTCTTAAATTTAGTACATATTATCTTCAGCCATAATTTGGTAAATGATTGTCTTCAACCGTAACTTAATAAACGATTAGATTTAGCCATAATTTAGTACAAGGCTAAAGTCCAGATACAGTAGTGTTTTGTAAATATTAATACTTGTTTGTATACTTCAAGTACAATACCTTTAGAAGAGCACGACGTAATATAAATAATGATATGATTTTTTCCTTTGGGTAGTTTTCTTTCGATTGTGTTTAAGAAGTACCCGTGACCCTGTTGTTGGATTTCTTTTTGTTTGTAGTTAAGCACAAATTTTTTCAATGGGCTATCTGTGCTATGGCTATCACGGTTTTAGAAATCCGGATTTTGGCATTATAAGGCTTCAGGCGTACCTGAGATAACGGGGAAGATTTTTTTCTCTATTTAATGTATATTGATGAATTTGCCATTTCATGATCTGTTGTTTGCCTAACTAGTTTCTTTCCGTTGTCTTTATGAGGTCATCGTGACCTTATTTTGATTTTCTTTTAATTTTTTTATCTTTGTTTTTGTTTAAGATAGAGTGGTGAGTTTGCCAACTAATTTTCTGTTTGTCTGGTTTTTAAATTATTATATGAAATATAATTGCTGGCGTTCATTTTGATTTTCTAATTTTTTAAATATCTACTTCTTAAGATATTCTAAACCTTTTTGTTCATATAAATAATTTTTATGGTTAATTTAATAGACTTTCCCAGGTTAATATTTAAAACGTACCAATAAGTCATGATCTAATGTATCTTTCAATAGAGTTTCTGTCTGAGTCATGAACAGTCTTTTTCATGCTCTTTATTTTACTCATTATAAATTATTTTGTTCTTTTACACTCGTCTTCTAAGCTTTGTTTTTATCTCAATACGAAGCTGGAAAACAACAAGGCCAGTAGCTACCTTTAATTAATATGTAAGTTTTCAAGAAACTGGGCTAAACATATGAGTTCTCAGTAGATCTTATTCCAACAACTAGCTGGTGAAGATTCAACCTTTAACATGTGTTTAGTTGAAAAGGGAAAACCCCTTTTACAGGATAAACAGGAAATCTTCTGGCAACAGCACCAATCTGGATCTTCGTTTGCTGTAGTTGGGAAAACCCATTCTTAAAATTTTTTTAAGCTAATAACATAGGTAGACTAATATGTAAAAAAAACAAACTGTCCTCTACATTAAATATCTTTTCTTTAATTGCGAGTTTTCCGTCTTCTTACGACAGTAACAGAGCCAATAACTCAAAATTTAAAAAAAAATATCAAATTTAAAGGAGGTACGTATATACTTTTTACAAATTCTTAAACTTGTTCTGTTTTCAAACTGAGATATAATAAATAACTTCATGCACACCACTTATCTATAAATACGTGTGTTTTGTGTTCAATGGTTAGTCTGCCGTTTCAGATTGACATCTTCCTCTATAGTGATTGAAATACAAGGTAAACAGCAGGAATGTAATGTAAGGTTAACAGTGTAAACTTATTGAACACTAGCTGTTAATATATTTACATGAATATCTTAGATCTATTCTAGTACAACTGGCATAATTAAAATTTATTTAAATAATAAGTCCTCAAAAATGTACGCTCCAAGTACGTGTCTTTCATCTAATACATTTACTTATGTTGTATTTTCAGACAATCCATTATCTGTAAAAGTCGATATGAACATTAAGTTTCTGGCTCTCACTGTTGGTGTGCTATTTCTATCTGATCATGTTTGGTCGTGGGAAAGTGGAGTATTAACATCGGGACATGAGGACGTTGGAAGAGGTGTAAGCACGGGCGGAGGAAGAAGTTTAGGGTTTGGAGAAAATGTTAGATTTGAACATGGAAGTGGACTAGGAGGATTTGGTGGATCTGGAGGAGGAAGACATGGAAGTGGACTAGGAGGATTTGGTGGATCTGGAGGAGGTAAACATGGAAGTGGACTAGGAGGACTTGGTGGATCTGGAGGAGGAAAACATGGAAGTGGACTAGGAGAGGATTTGGTGGATCTGGAGGAGGAAGACATGGAAGTGGACTAGGAGGATTTGGTGGATCTGGAGGAGGAAGACATGGAAGTGGACTAGGAGGATTTGGTGGATCTGGAGGAGGTAAACATGGAAGTGGACTAGGAGGATTTGGTGGATCTGGAGGAGGAAGACATGGAAGTGGACTAGGAGGGTTTGGTGGATCTGGAGGAGGTAAACATAGAAGTGGATTAGGAAGTTTTGGTGGATATGGAGGAGGTAGACATGGAAGTGGATTAGGAAGTTTTGGTGGATCTGGAGGAGGTAGACATGGAAGTGGACTTGGAAGTTTTGGAGGATCTGGAGGAGGTATACATGGAAGTGGACTAGGAAGTTTTGGAGGATCTGGAGGAGGTAGACATGGAAGTGGACTAGGAAGTTTTGGAGGATCTGGAGAAGGTAGACTAGAAGGATTTGGTGAAAGTGGATTAGGAAGTTCTCGAAGCTTAGGAAAAGAATTGTGGTTCAATGGATCACGTGGAGGAGTTAGAAGAAAAGGAATTGTTGGTAATAGTGGAAACAGAAATTCAAGATACGGGTAAATATGGGACGATGTGTATTTAAAAATTTTATTGTTAAATATTTAGTAATATTTCAATTCATAAAATAAATTATTGTCAAGATGTGTTTTAAAATTAATACTCATGTCTGAAGTTTTATGTAAAACTCATGAGTGTTAAATAGTTTTAATAATTTAATTTAATGTTTGAAAATGATTCATATTTTTCAGTCTTAACAAAAAATTATGTATTATCATTACTGTATTTTCTTTATAGCGGGGGTCACAGTTGGTAACAATGAAGTGATCAGAAGCTGATAACAATGAAATGACTAATGGCCAGTAACAATGAAGTGACAATAAAAGTGGAAGTACCTTCAATCCAACATGGTTCATTTAATATGTACAGGTTTTTTTATGATTTTCGCTCAGGTTATTTCAGTTGTATTCCAATAAAATAAATCATGCCACCAATGATTAATTGATGAAATTCACTTTCATATCTAGAGAAAACACATTTCACATACGAAACATTCAAGATCATCACTTCTTCTCTATGCCATTAAGTCTGTGAATCTGTAATATAGACAATTATCCACAATCGTGGAAACGATCAAACCTATTCATGTACTCTATCAGTATGAGATTATACAGAAAGTAACTTGATAAGAAAGCAAAAATTGTTATCCTACAATAATAATGTAAGACAAGTTGTTTTATGTGATGTGTGACTTGTATCACGTACGATGGAATCATGTTATAAATGATCTGTATAATAGACGAAGGGAACGTTGACTTGTATCTTGTAACAAAAGGACTATTGTTTCACTTGTGAATATAATTCGTTACTGTTATACATATACTTAAAACGGTTAAAAAGACTTTAATTAGAATATGAGTCTTTTCTATTCTATTTGGAACAGTAGTAAAACTGAACGTTTATGTAACTTTAGATAAGGTTAAGTCTTGTAGTTAAGCCTTTGCAGACTAAGTTAGATATGTCCATTTAAGAGATTAGACGATGTTTTGATACAGATTAAATTGACCAGATCCAAGTGACCAACGTATTTTGATTCTTCTTTATCACAATATAAGATTTAAATAATTAACAAAATTTTCTTTATTCAAATTACGATAAACACTCTAAAAAGAAAACAAATTCACTCAGCTCTTTGAAGCTTTCCAACCTACATAACAACATACGTACATGTTAATGAATAGACTTAAGACCATATGCTCAATTTACTATCACCGCCTCCCATTAAAACAATGGGTTCCTTGAGGTCGAACGACAAGAACAGAGCACCATCGATATGGGCGCTCCAAATATCCACCAAACAGAGAGTATATCCATCTTCAGGAAGATTATACTTGATTCTGACAACGGTCATAACATCCAGTGTCAACTAAATGTGGTCCTGTATCACCAGCAAACTTTTACGTTTCTTAATAAAACTAATCCGATATCAACATAACTAAAACATTCTAAAACATCGATATGGGCGCTCCAAATATCCACCAAACAGAGAGTATATCCATCTTCAGGAAGATTATACTTGATTCTGACAACGGTCATAACATCCAGTGTCAACTAAATGTGGTCCTGTATCACCAGCAAACTTTTACGTTTCTTAATAAAACTAATCCGATATCAACATAACTAAAACATTCTACCAAAACAACACAATATCCCTTACATAAAATCTTCACACTAATAATGTGTCCTTGATCAATTTACTGTCTACATACAAAGTCTGGAAGATTGTGTCAAACTTAACATACAAAGTCTGGAATATTGTGTTAAACTTTACATGCAAAGTCTGAAAGATTGTGTCAAACTTAACATACAAAGTCTGGAAGATTGTGTTAACCTTTACATATAAGATCTAGAAGGTTATTAAACATAACACATCGACCTTGAAAGGTTAAACTTAACACATAAAGCTTGGAAGATTGTTAAACTTAACACATAAAGCTTGGAAGGTTGTTAAACTTAACACATAAAGCTTGGAAGGTTGTTAAACATAACATGTAAGCTTCAGAAGGTTGGTATTCTCTACAGATAAAGACTGAATACACAAGAAGGAACTTGGACCGTTAACCAGATCTCTAATTAGTTTATAAACGTCAACTGGCGTCTCTAGAAAGTTCATATTTATCAGTACATTTTTAATCCCAATTATTTCTGTTAAAGGAAATACATATCAAAGGGTTTGATAACACTTAATTTCAGTTTAATAATGATCATTCCGGATCCCAATTATTAACCAGTTTACCCTAATAATTCAGGGCACGTTTCTATAAAACGATAAATTTATTGAGTTAACTATTGTTGCTTTGAATCACGTTATTCACAAATTTTTAATTTATTTTTCTCTATTTAAATAAAATAATTTTTGAGATTCTCTTGTAAGTTGGAAACAAGCAACAATCAATGATACTAAACCAAACTGTAAACGGGTATGTATTTCTAAAACAACCCAGTATTAATACTTTATAAATAATTCTCTCAATAAATGGTTACAGTAAAACAGCAATACCGTTTCTCTGATCAGTTAATATACCGGATGTCTTAGTTCAGTCCATGTTTAAAACTGGTGATCGTTCATCACCAGTTACTATACCGGATGTCTTAGTTCAGTCCATGTTTAAAACCGGTGATCGTTCATCACCAGTTAATATACCGGATGTCTTAGTTCAGCCCACGTTTAAAACCGATGATCGTTCATCACCAGTAAATATACCAGATGTCTTAGCACACTCCATGTTTAAAACCGGTGATCTTTCATCATCAGTAAATATACCCGATGTCTTAGTACACTCCATGTTTAAAACTGGTGATCGTCCATCACCAGTTAATATACCGGATGTCTTAGTACAGTCCATGTTTAAAACTGGTGATCGTTCATCACCAGTTAATAGACCGGATGTCACGTGAACAATAGTTGTTTTTTCTTCCTACATTTATTTTTTATCGATCTCTTACAGTTAATTATATAGAAATCTACCTGTTCTGTTGATGTATATAATTAACTGGTTTACGTAGTGAACACTGTAACCTCTTTACTTCTCTTCTCAGACCGAAGAACGGGAATTGGGCACGCACGCCTTGTACTATGGTACCAAGAAGAAGAATCATTGTGAAATTATTTTGAATAAATAAAGTGTAAACAGAATACTTTAACCGGTAAGATCTTGGTTTCTTTGTATTAAAGACAACACATAGTAAACAGTTAGAATACATTGTGGTTTCTCTGTTATTAAATCTTGTTTGTGTAGTTGGATTAATTTCACCTAGTCTTTCTTGTTGTTCACCAAATATTTTGATGTGTTTTATAAAAGTTATTAGTCACACCGTTTCCAGATGTGACTAAGAAAACATGGCAAAATGCCACGACTGGTATTTTTTTAGTATAGAAGTGTAGAAGTCCGAAGGTCATTACAATGTTGTGGACGGATACAGGTTATCGTTAGAAGTTTAGAAATCAAAATTTTTTCCGAACATAATAGACAATACAGACATAGTTTAAGTAGTTTATAATGTTAGATTGGCTTAAGACAAACTGAGTCGTTTCTTCCCACTGTTGACTGTCATGCTTGCGATGTGTGACATTTTGTTAAAAATGTTGTCTCTTTTAGATAAAAGGAAAAACTGTTTTAGTGACACAGAGAAAATGACAAAGAGAGAACGTAATATATTTTAATACAGTTAATGGACGTCATTTATTTTAATATAGGTAATAGACATATCAGGTCATCCCTAAAGTAATGTCCGATTTTAGGTTCAGAAAAAAAGAAAGGATTTCACACGCTTTTAATATTATTTAATCAATAATGTATGTTCCATTAGTATTAATTACTTCCTGTCAACGATTCACAAGCTTCTGAATGTCACTTTTATAAAATTTTTGGGGTTTGAAGGAAAAGAATGTAGAGAGGGTAGTTTTGACATCTTCATGTGTTCCAAGCTCTTTTCCATCAAGATAGTTCTGCAAACTTCAGATAAATGATAATCAGATGGGACAAGGTCTGGAGAATAAGGAGGATGTGGAAGTTTCTCCCAGTCTAGCTCTTCGGTCTTTTCAGATGTGATCCTTGCTGTATGGGGTCACGCATTATCCTGGTGTAACACAGCACCTTTACGATTGATCAAAGCAGGCCTCTTTTCTTTCAGTGCAACATTCAGGCGCTCTAACTGTTGACAATAGAAGTCTGGTGGAATTCTTACCTTGAATAGCACTAACTCAAAGTGGATCACATCAACAATATTCTACCAAATGTTTAGCAAGACTTTCCTAAAGTGGACGTCCATTGTCTGAGGCACTTAACATTTTTATAATACATATATCCATTTTCCATCTCCAGTCACTACCTGTCGCATCACTTAAGCTGAAGTCACCTGATCTAATCTTCTGAAATCACTTTCGACATTTCTTTTTCACTGAGAGAATCCGCACCATAAACACCTTGAACGTTTCGTGTAGCTTCTGCTGCACTATTGCCTTTATAAACCCATAAAGCATTACATGACTAATGTGCTCCACACACACATCCATCTTCATAAGGGTTTATTTGATTAATGATCTGAAAAAGTGGAGTTGAGATAGTTTCTTTATTTGTCTGAAAGTTTTTATACACGTCCTACTGCATATTTTAGTAATTAAAGCCTTCTACAAAGACAGAAATGATGCACTTTCTGTATTAAGTTTACGAGATGGCCTGACAGTTTCTTTATATTACAGATAGTGGGTGTAATTTGTCATTCAGAACAGCATAGTTCTATTATGTACAAAGCATGTTTATACAATAGAGTTCCGTTGTTTTTAAAACAACAATTATATCAAAATACTGATAATAAAGTCACTTATTTTATATAAAATAGACTATAGTCACTACTGATAAACACTTCTATATACTAGTCTAACGTGTAACAGAATATAGTCACTACTGATAAACACTTCTATATACTAAAGTAACATGCAACAGAATATAGTCACTACTGATAAACACTTGTATATACTAGTATAACGTGTAACAGAATATAGTCACTACTGATAAACACTTGTATATACTAGTATAACGTGTAACAGAATATAGTCACTACTGATAAACACTCGTATATACTAGTATAACGTGCAATAAAATATAGTCACTACTGATAAACACTTCTATATACTAGTCTAACGTGTAACAGAATATAGTCACTACTGATAAACACTTCTATATACTAAAGTAACATGCAACAGAATATAGTCACTACTGATAAACACTTGTATATACTAGTATAACGTGTAACAGAATATAGTCACTACTGATAAACACTTGTATATACTAGTATAACGTGTAACAGAATATAGTCACTACTGATAAACACTTGTATATACTAGTATAACGTGTAACAGAATATAGTCACTACTGATAAACACTTGTATATACTAGTATAACGTGTAACAGAATATAGTCACTACTGATAAACACTTGTATATACTAGTATAACGTGTAACAGAATATAGTCACTACTGATAAACACTTGTATATACTAGTCTAACGTAACAGAATATAGTCACTACTGATAAACACTTGTATATACTAGTATAACGTGTAACAGAATATAGTCACTACTGATAAACACTTGTATATACTAGTCTAACGTAACAGAATATAGTCACTACTGATAAACACTTGTATATACTAGTATAACGTAACAGAATATAGTCACTACTGATAAACACTTGTATATACTAGTATAACGTGTATAGTCACTACTGATAAACACTTGTATACTAGTATAACGTAACAGAATATTGTCACTACTGATAAACACTTCTATATACTAAAGTAACATGCAACAGAGCATACTGACTACTGATAAACACTTGTATATACTAGTATAACGTGTAACAGAATATTGTCACTACTGATAAACACTTCTATATACTAAAGTAACATGCAACAGAGCATACTGACTACTGATTCACGCTTCTATTCACTAGTTTAATATCTAATAGAATATAGTAACTACTAATACACATTTCTATCTGCTAGTGAAACAATGTAGTCACCACTGATACGTACTTCTATATTTTACTGTAACATGTAATAGAAGAGTAACTACTTATACACACTTCCATACAGTAGTGTAACATGTAAAAAAAAAAGTCACTACTGATACACATTTCTACATACTTGTGTCAAACCTAACAGGATATAGTCACTTCTGAATCACACTTCTGTATACTAGTGTAATATGCAATACAGAACAGATTCATAACTTATACACAGTTTTATATACTAAAGTAACATGGAATAGAATATGCTCACTACTGATATAAAGTTCTATATACTAGTTTAAGGTGTAATACAATACAGTCACTACCTCGACATACTTCTATACACTAAACTAACATGCAATAGAATATAATCACTTCTGAATCAAACTTATACATGCTAAAGTAACGTATCACACGATACAGCCACTACTCATATATACTTCTATATACGACAGTAACATGCAATAGAATATAGTCACTTCTGAATCAAACTTATACATGCTAGTGTAACGTATCACACGATACAGATACTACTCATATATACTTCTATATACGACAGTAACATGCAATAGAATATATTCACTGGTGAGACACTTGTATACACTAAAGTAACATGCAATAGAATATATACTACTGTAACATTTAATAGAATATACTCAATACTGACAGAAACTCTATATACTAGTGTAACATGTAACATAATATGGTCACTAATGATACATACATCTATAGACTAAAGTAAAATGCAACATAATATAGTCACTAATGATACACACATCTATAGACTAAAGTAAAATGCAACATAATATAGTCACTAATGATACACACATCTATAGACTAAAGTGAAATGCAACATAATATGGTCACTAATGATACATACATCTATAGACTAAAGTGAAATGCAACATAATATAGTCACTAATGATACACACATCTACAGACTAAAGTAAAAGGCAACAGAATATAATCACTACTGATAGACACTTCTATATACTATTGTAACATTTGACAAAATATAGTCACTAGTGATGTAAAGTTCTATATACTAATCTTACGTCTAAAAGGATATAGTTACTTCTCACACACACTCTATATACTTTTGTAACATGTAATACAATATAGTCACCAATGATACACACTTCTATAATCCAGTGTAAAATGTTATAGAACATAGTCACTAGTGATATACACATATAAAGTAGTGTAACATGTAATACAATATAGTCACTAGTGATACACACATCTATATACGAGAGTAAAATGTAACAGATATAGTCACTACTGATACATACTTACATACACTAGTGTAACTTTTAACAGAATATAGTTATTATTGATACAAAATTCTGTACATCAGTGTAACATGTAACAGAATGTCTGATACCTGTGGCTGTCACCTATACTTATTGTAGTTAATGTTAACAATAATCTTGAAGCAACAATGTTTCATACCTGTGGATGTCTCCTAGACTTGTTGTAGTTAATGTGAAGAATAATCTTCTAGCTAAAACGTTTCATACCTGTGGATGTCTCCTAGACTTATTGTAGTTAATGTTAACAATAATCTTAAAGCTACAATGTTTCATACCTTAGGATGTCTCCTAGACTTATTGCAGTTAATGTTAACAATAATCTTGAAGCTACAATGTTTCATACCTGTGGATGTCTCCTAGACTTGTTGTAGTTAATGTGAAGAATAATCTTCTAGCTAAAACGTTTCATACCTGTGGATGTCTCCTAGACTTATTGTAGTTAATGTGAAAAATAATCTTCTAGCTAAAACGTTTCATACCTGTGGATGTCTCCTAGACTTATTGTAGTTAATGTTAACAATAATCTTGAAGCTACAATGTTTCATACCTTAGGATGTCTCCTAGACTTGTTGTAGTTAATGTGAAGAATAATCTTCTAGCTAAAACGTTTCACACCTGTGGATGTCTCCTAGACTTATTGTAGTTAATGTGAAGAATAATCTTCTAGCTAAAACGTTTCACACCTGTGGATGTCTCCTAGACTTATTGTAGTTAATGTGAAGAATAATCTTCTAGCTAAAACGTTTCATACCTGTGGATGTCTCCTAGACTTATTGTAGTTAATGTTAACAATAATCTTAAAGCTACAATGTTTCATACCTTAGGATGTCTCCTAGACTTATTGTAGTTAATGTTAACAATAATCTTGAAGCTACAATGTTTCATACCTGTGGATGTCTCCTAGACTTGTTGTAGTTAATGTGAAGAATAATCTTCTAGCTACAATGTTTCATACCTGTGGATGTCTCCTAGACTTGTTGTAGTTAATGTGAAGAATAATCTTCTAGCTAAAACGTTTCATACCTGTGGATGTCTCCTAGACTTATTGTAGTTAATGTTAACAATAATCTTGAAGCTACAATGTTTCATACCTGTGGATGTCCCCTAGACTTGTTGTAGTTAATGTTCACAATAATCTTGAAGCTACACTGTTTCATACCTGTGGATGTCTCCTAGACTTGTTGTAGTTAATGGTAACAATCATACTTGTTTTAAATTTTACTTGGATTGTTACTCTCCCGAGAACTGTTGCCAGTAAACCACTGAAATGTTTGTCTGTTGACTCCAGTGTACTGTTATGTTCTGTTTATTCCTTTCTCAAATTTGGCACCATTCATTGAGTACTGCCACTAATATATATATATAATACAGGAAACTTCCCTGGTTGTCCACCTTGATGAAAAAATACTGAACACTTTAATTAAAACAATTTATTAAATAGCAGTTTCTTAGTAATAATGGAGAAAATCCTTCTATGGATTAGATGGTTAATACTTTATTATTTAGCAACCAACGTGGAAATATATCAAACAACTAAGCTTTAGGACAGGTACCATGAATGATCACTCCTTCAGTGGAAACAAGTTTTTGTCCACAGAACACCAGTAAAATGTTAGCTTAAAGCTGTATAAAAATATGAGAAGCTTTAGGGAAAATGGATTTGAACACTGGAGAAGATAAGTGTAAATGTTGATTAAAGTGTTTTAAGAAATGTTGTACAAGTAGAAACCCATAGAAACATGTGCAAACACAACACAAGAGGAAGGAACAACCTAAGCAAAATGTCATTTAACATTAGAGAACTTAGATATAAAAGTGTTGTCTAGTTACTGCTTCTGTGAAAAAAGAATGAAAACATGTTATGTTTAAATGTCCAGTGACATCAACCATTTCAATATGAAATACGATTTACCAAAAAAATATATTTTCACATTGCAATAAATTACTGAGACAAAGTACAAATTAACGACATGAATTAGTTTTATATATAAGGTTCATGAATTCTTACTTTGTGTGTAAAATATTCATTTAAACATAATGAACATTAATGAAGGACAAAAGTTGAAGGTAATATATCTAAACAGTAGGCAGAAGTTCACTCTTCTTCAAATAATCCCAATCACATTAAATTAGTGCTCATTGATTCATTAAAAGAGAACACACCATATTTATGTAAATATATTTAGTAGATAAATTCCACATGTAGAAATGGAAACATTGGTTAATAGACACCACACTATATTACATAATAGGAAGGATAAATTCTACATGTAGAAATGGAAAAATTGGTTAGTAGACACCACAATATATTACATAATAGGAGGGATAAATTCTACATATAGAAATGGAAACATTGGTTAATAGACACCACACTATATTACATAATAGGAAGGATAAATTCTACATATAGAAATGGAAACATTGGTTAATAGACACCACACTATATTACATAATAGGAGGGATAAATTCTACATGTAGAAATGGAAACATTGGTTAATAGACACCACACTATATTACATAATAGGAAGGATAAATTCTACATGTAGAAATGGAAAAATTGGTTAGTAGACACCACACTATATTACATAATAGGAGGGATAAATTCTACATATAGAAATGGAAACATTGGTTAATAGACACCACACTATATTACATAATAGGAAGGATATTCTACATATAGAAATGGAAAGGACAATATTACATAATAGGAAGGATAAATTCTACATATAGAAATGGAAACATTGGTTAGTAGACACCACACTATATTACATAATAGGAGGGATAAATTCTACATGTAGAAATGGAAACATTGGTTAATAGACACCACACTATATTACATAATAGGAAGGATAAATTCTACATATAGAAACGGAAACATTGGTTGATAGACACCATGCTGTATTACATAACAGCTGACATAAATTCTATATACAAAAATGGTAAGAAAAACCACACTATAATGGTAAGTTATGGTTCGAACGCTGTATGTAGCTTAATGATACATATAATGTTATAAAAATCAAGCTAAATGTAGATGTGTTTTTATTTAACTGAGAATTTTATAGAAATAACATTCACAGTCCAGCCTAAGTGACGAGTTTTGAAGCTAAAGAAATACTTATTTAATTAGTTTCTTTACTAATTTCTCGTTTCATGTTGAACAATATCTAAAATAAAAAGAAACACAGATAAAACTGCACAGGTGACAAAGATATTGAAGGAAAGAACAGTCAACAAATTTCTGTTATGTTTAAAAAAGAAAGACGTTAATAGGTTGCTCCAACTGTTAAATCATTCTTTAAATAAAAACGGAAACTTGGTGAGTGGTCTAGTTGTTATTTTATTTAATTAACATAAAACATTGTTACAGCTAGAGCAGCACTTGAGATAAAACATTGTTGCAGCTGAAACAATACATAATATATACATTTACTGTCTGGAATCCAAACTAACAAATAATATTCCTCTAGAAAAACTGAGCCGAAAAAACTTAAATCCGTTTCTGGCTGCCAAATATCGAGTCTTCTATTATAGGTTTTACGCTTCAGAAATTGGCATTTTATGACATGTAAAGATTTTCTTGGCAACATTTGGTACAATTACATAAACGATGAAAATTATTCAGTTCCTTTTGAAATTAAATAACTGTGACCGATGTCAAATGTTTCATAAATAATTTAATATTTTCTTTACAAAACAGTACATTTCACACACTTTTAGAGCATACTAAACCTGCTATCTACATCCATACTTTGCTTGTTTGTTTGTTTTGAATTTCGCTCAAAGCTACTCGAGGGCTATCTGTGCTAGCCGTCCCTAAATTGGCAGTGTAAGACTAGAGGAAAGGCAGCTAGTCATTACCACCCACTGCCAACTCTTGGGCTACTCTTTTACCAACGAATAGTGGGATTGACCGTCACATTATAACGCCCCCACGGCTGTAAGGACGAACATGTTTGGCCTTAACACGCTTGGCTATGCCGAGCCACATCCATACGGGAAATCACAAGAAAAGTAATCACATGTATACATTACAGAAACTATTAAATTGTGTGTATGTAAACTGGCATCCAGAAAACAAAATGGCTGATGCTAGATTTAGCATCAAAGACGTGTAAGTTTTAAGATAATGCAAGTACAACTTGAACACCAAGACCCATAAATAAGAAATTACACAAAACTGTCTTACACAGAGGGACAAAAAGACATCACTGGACATCATTCAAAGTAAATGAACCTCGATTCATTCATGGTGAAATGGTATAGCACTACTGAAACAAAACACACCTGAAGTTAACTAGTACGCATATATCTCCACTAAATGTAAATACATTGAGTCAATGAGAGGTGATCAAAGTGGTAGTTTCAGCTAGTTCTGTTATTTAGTGTGAGAGTTTGAAATTATGTCTGTTTGGCCTGGAATTGTTCTAAAGTAGTTGTGTGCGATTTGTTAGCGATAAAATCGAACAACATATTATCCACTTGTTTTAAAGTAATATGTTTAAAACAAGTCAAATAATAAATAATAAACTCAGGCTCATTTTATTAGTTTGGACTCCAACTGAAATCACGAACCGTTTTTCTCTACATTGTTTCTTAGAGTACAAACTGCGATTAATGTTGTTACAGTTGTAACCTGAACTTTAAATAATTGTCTCCGTTTCATCAAAGCTTTCATAAATGGGTTCAAACCGACAAGACAAATTCTTCTTCTTAACTCCATTAAGCTGTGAACGTTACGTTAAAATACCTCTGATTAAGATTAATCACTCACATTCCAGCTATCTTCACGTTTTCTGACTTTCAAATAACATTACGCTTATATTCATACTTTATTCACCGAGGCGTCGACCTTTCTATAATCTACGCATGCGAGACTGTAACTTAACAATTCTCACTTAAGGTAACGAAAAAGATATCATAGATTATTGTAACTTGGCGTCAATAATACTGCAATATTCGAGCCACAAACACAACGTACGAGTCGTACCAAGTTATGTAACAAACACAACGTACGAGTCGTACCAAGTTGAGTAACAAACACAACGTACGAGTCGTACCAAGTTGAGTAACAAACACAACGTACGAGTCGTACCAATTTATGTAATAAACACAACGTACGAGTCTAACCAAGTTGAGTAACAAACACAACGTACGAGTCTAACCAAGTTGAGTAACAAACACAACGTACGAGTCTAATCAAGTTGAGTAACAAACACAACGTACGAGTCGTACCAATTTATGTAATAAACACAACGTACGAGTCGTACCAATTTATGTAATAAACACAACGTACGAGTCTAACCAAGTTGAGTAACAAACACAACGTACGAGTCTAACCAAGTTGAGTAACAAACACAACGTACGAGTCGTACCAATTTATGTAATAAACACAACGTACGACGACACAACGTACGAGTCTAACCAAGTTGAGTAACAAACACAATTCTACCAAGTTGAGTAACAAACACAACGTAATAAACACAACGTACTCGCACCAATTTATGTAATAAACACAACGTACGAGTCTAACCAAGTTGAGTAACAAACACAACGTACGAGTCGTACCAATTTATGTAACAAACACAACGTACGAGTCTTATTATGAAAAGTAAACTAAATATTATATCACAAATAATTAATTCTAACCAAACAGTCTTGCATAACCATTTGGTAAAGCATAATTTCTTTGTGCTACAAGACCATTGTTGATTTTTAAAAACTAATAATAAAAAATCTGGAGGTACATAAAGCAAACAACTGGGTTTAGACAACCGAGGCGAACACAACACAGAATTCTCAACAAACAAATATATTATACTGTAACTGCGTTCAACAGCATATCTATCGGGCGCTCTAATGTACGTATATACATACAATCCTTAAAATATATCACAGAACGGCTGGTACGAGTATTAATACTTTTACTAATGAAGCAGAGAACAACGTTTCGACCTTCCTCGGTCATCTTCAGCTTAAGAAAAAATCCTAAAAATGAGCGTATATTTGTTTTATTCAATAACTACATGTCATTTGACTAGTCTCATAATTATAAAATTTAAAAGATTTATTTGTCAGAATATTAAAAACATGTTTTTTTTTTTCTGCTCTCAAAATAATTTACCTGGCATTTTCACTTTAACGGCATCATATAGTAAACGAGGGTTAAACGAAGCACCGTTCGCCAAGAGTTCTAAATTTAATCGGCTAGAGATATCAAATATTCGGCATTCCAACAATTAACACCGCGAACTGACCTTTAGGCCACGGCCAGCCCTCCAATATGTTAGATATCTAATAACCTAATAAACCTTAGATTCAACTCATCTCAATTTGTTAGATCATTTTGTAACACCACCTAATGCGAATATTTATAAATTCTAACAAGTATCTTAATTATCAAAGAATAATCTAATTTTTTAAATAAATGGATAAATACACAACATAACGTGACATGTAATTATTAGTATGTTATGTAACATGACTTGACATGTTAATACTTGTATCTGTGATGCAACACGACGTGACATGTTAATATTTGTATTTGTGATGTAACACGACGTGACATGTTAATATTTGTATCTGTGATGTAACACGACGTGACATGTTAATATTTGTATCTGTGATGTAACACGACGTGACATGTTAATATTTGTATTTGTGATGTAACACTACGTGACATATTAATATTTGTATCTGTGATGCAACACGACGTAACATGTTAATATTTGTATCTGTGATGCAACACGACGTTAATATTTGTATGTGACTGTGATGTATGTGTGATGCAACACGACGTGACATATTAATACGTTAAACACGACGTGACATTTGTAGGTGATGCAACACGACGTGACATGTTAATATTTGTATCTGTGATGCAACACGACGTGACATGTTAATATTTGTATCTGTGATGCAACACGACGTGACACGTTAATATTTGTAGATGTGATACAACATGACATGTCGATATTTGTAAGTGTGATGCAACATAACATTACAAGCTCATAAGTGTAAAAATGTCCTTAATCTAATTAACAGAAAACGTTATATGAATGTTCCGTGTACAGATGTGTGTAGATGTGATATAACATACCATTACAAGTTTATAAATGTACAGATGGCGTCTCTCTAATTTACAGAATATTATAAATCCAACTTCCGTGTATAGATGACGACCTTCTAATTAACAGAACATAATAAAAGTTCCGTGTATAGAAATCGTCTATCTAATAAATAGAATATTATAAATCCAAGTTCCGTGTATAGATGTCGCCCTTCTCATTAACAGAATATTATAAATAAAAGTTCAGTGTATAGATTGCGTCCTTCTAATTAACAGATTATTATAAATAAAAGTCCCGTATATAGATGTCGTCTATCTAATTAACAGAATACTATAAATAAAATTTCCATGTATAGATGGCGTCCTTCTAATTAACAGAATATTATAAATAAAAGTTCGGTGTATAGATGTCGTCTATCTAATTAGCAGAATATTCTAAATCCAAGTTTCGTGTGTGGACTGCGTCCTTCTAATTAACAGATTATTATAAATCCCAATTCTGTGTATAGATGTTTCAGAAATAACATTTATTTATCTGTTCAGGCAGCCACTGAGTTTAGTTTTAGAAATAACATTTCTTTACCTGTTACAGCAGCCACTGAGCTTAGATATATGTTAGAAATAATATTTGTTTACCTGTTATAGCAGCCACTGAGTTTAGTTTCTGTTATTAATTAACCATAGTTATATCCAATAATCGGTAAGTACACTTAAATAATGTATCACACAAGAAACACGCCTGCGTTTATATCTATCTGTGTTACTGAAGTTGTGTTATAAAAATATTCTCTATATGGATATATAATATAAGTATGACATCAAACATCTTTCTCCATATATAAAGTCCTTTTCAATACTAACATAAGATATTGAAAATAACTAAAGAGAAATAGCACATATAAGGTGTTCAGTTAGAAATAATTCTACTGATTGTTCTGATACAAATTATTGTTGTTCACTTCTAGAGTTGTTTCTGGAATCACAGATATGTCCAAGTAAGTACAAATATTTATTTCTCGGTTCTTTCATCAAATTCTGCATCAAACATAAATAACCAGCAGCTAAAACTCACTAATATTTAGTATCTTACATGTTGGAGCAATAATAACTCGTTTGAGGTTATCTATCTTTATTTTTAAAATATCGTTTCAAGATAACTCCCCCCAGTGGCTCAGCAGTATGTCTATAGACTTACAACGCTAAAATTTGGGTTTCGATACCCGTAGTGGGCAGAGCACACATAGCCCATTGTGTAGCTTTGTGCTTAAATCAAAACAACATTTTATTAAGGGGCCTGGCATGGCCTAGCGCGTAAGGCGTGCGACTCGTAATCCGAGGGTCGCGCCAAACATGCTCGCCCTCCCAGCCGTGGAGGCGTTATAATGTGACGGTCAATCCCACTATTCGTTGGTAAAAGAGTAGCCAAGAGTTGGCGGTGGGTGGTGATGACTAGCTGTCTTCCCTCTAGTCTTACACTGTTAACTTAGGGACGGCTAGCACAGATAGCCCTCGAGTATCTTTGTGCAAAATTCCAAAACAAACAAACAAACAATCAAGATAACTCATAAGTCATTCACAGCTACAGAAATCTTGTTATAACGTAGTTTGCGTCCAATATTTAGAAACTACGTCACCAGTCATAACTGAGAAATATTTGTTTTATAACTAGGCAGTATTTTATAGGTCAGGTGGTTAAGGCACTCGACTTGTAATCCGAGGGTCGCGGGTTCAACTCCCTGTCACATTAAACGTGATCGCCTTTTCAGTTGTGAGGGCGTTATAGTGTTACTGTCAATCCCACTATTCGTTGGTAAAAGAATAGCCCAAGAGTTTGAGTGAGTGGTGATGACTACCTGCCTTTCCTCTAGTCTTACACTTCTAAATTTGGGACGGCTTTATTTGTTATGCTTCAGTGAAAACCTTATGCGTGTTGCAACAAAAACGTGAGATAATCTGGCATAATGTTCTGATGACAGTTCATTATTAAACTTTTAGTTTAATAACATCATTTTTCTGATGGATGGTGAACATTTATGTGGAACTGTCAGACAATTCTAGAAAACACGACACTACAGCCCCTATAGCCTCCCACACGAACTAGAAGTTAACGTGGCTGGATGGTGAGTACTATGTTAGTAAAGATAATAGACTTAGGTGTTTGGTGAAGAAATTCCAGCTACAAGTACGCCAGAAACCTAATATTTACAATACCGCCCCCTCTTTTGTTTTATCAAATATTGATCGAACATGAAAACTGCCGGTCTTGAAGTAATCAGTATAAATGATAATAAGAACATAAAAACTTTCACACTAATCAAGTGCTACATGTTACTATGTTTAAATAAATTTTATTTAGTTTGTAGTCCTAACGCTTCGTTGCACAAATGAAACTGAAATGTTTAGGGCAGAAAACATAATTACTGTCAAATCTGGCTTCACCTTTCTTCAGACACAAACCGTCCTCTTGTGGGACAGCGGTAACTATAAGCAGGGGTTGATTACCATCGTTGGCCACCGCAGACAGCCTGATGTGGCTTTGCTATAAACAACACAGACCCAAACTGAGAAATAGGCTTAGACCTGCAACACATTTTTTTTATCTAGTTCTAATTTTTAGACAAATCTTACAAAAACTTTCAGATAAGAAGGGGTCTATCAAGAAATGATTATTACTAAGTTCTGAAAACATTTTTATTGAATATAAGCATGTGGTTATATTGTGTGAAGTGTAAATCTATTACACCTACCTTAATTATTGTTCATTATTAAATTTACAATATACTAATCATTATCCAAATTAATATATTTAAATTTTCACTAGTAATATATAACAAGGTCAAATAAATTATCTTCTAAGTAATATGTTGGAAGTTGAAAACATGAGTTGGTCTAGTTCATGTCACAAAGAGAGCAGATTAGACATACGCAACATGGTCAAAGGTATGGGGATACTCGACCATCACACCCGTATGTTCATGGGCATTAATATGGAGTTGGTCCTCCATTTGCTGCTATAACAACTTCCACTCTTCTAGGAAGGCTTTTCACTAGATTTCAGAATATGGCTGTGGGGATCCACTCCTATTCAGCTACAAGAGCCTCAGCAAACCATGTCTTTATGGAGTTCGCTTTGTGCACGGGGGAATTGTCATGGTAAAAGAAAAAAGTGCCTTCCTCAAACTGTTGCCACAAAGTTAAACACACAATATACAAAATGAACATTAACAAGCCACAATAATGATATAGGTATATACACGGTCTTTAATTATTAAAAAAAACACAGAAAGGAAAAAAAAATCACAAGAATTAATATTTTCATATATAAACAAAATAGTTACAAAAAAACAGTACAACTTAAAACGAGAGCAAAGCCTAAGCTCGACTCGATACCTCACCAGCGCACAGAGGCGAAGCATCTGGCCACCACCGATGGTAAAAGTCCCTAAGGCTCAGCAGCCGATATTCTGCCTCAAGGGAGTAACAGCCTATATCTGGCCTTACCCAGAATTTTAAAGTATGACACCAGTGCCTCCTCGAAAGCAAATTGGTTTCGAACAAGTTCAGATGACGTACTTAAAGACTGTTAGAGTGTTCTGGAAGGAAAAGGCCAATTGATTGGGAAGAGGACCGGCAGGTGATATAATGTGGTCCAAGCCGACGGCGGGCCACTCTTTCCTAGATCGTCACCGACGTCGGACAAAGGATCAACATGTGTAAAACATACTCCACCCGAGAGTGACACAAAGGACACGCCTCAGTTGTACATTGATTCCAGAAGAAAGTACTCTCCCTCACCAGAAGGATGTTATGTACTCTCCCTCACCAGAAGGATGTTATGTACTCTCCTTCACAAGAAGGATGTTATGTACTCTCCTTCACAAGAAGGATGTTAGTACTCTCCCTCACCAGAAGGATGTTAGTACTCTCCCTCACCAGAAGGATGTTAGTACTCTCCCTCACCAGAAGGATGTTATGTACTCTCCCTCACCAGAAGAATGTTATGTACTCTCCCTCACCAGAAGGATGTTAGTACTCTCCCTCACCAGAAGGATGTTAGTACTCTCCCTCACCAGAAGGATGTTAGTACTCTCCTTCACCAGAAGGATGTTAGTACTCTCCCTCACCATAAGGATGTTAGTAATCTCCTCACCAGAAGGAGTTATGTACTACACGCCTAGAGGTAGCTATCAACATGGCGCAGCACAACGCAACCCCAAATAACGTCCCACGGAAGAACAGGGTGGTATTGGTCAATCCTGTGGGTACATCCATAGTCCAGCAAGCTGTAGAGGGAACGGGAGTCTGTCGGAACAACATCGGACGCGACACGACAGCGCCGAATCGCCGCACAAGCGTCCACGTACCAGGAGGGAGGTTCAAAACACATCAGTATTTAGAGGCTTGGTGAAACACCAAAAAGCTTGAGTCCCGTGCCAACCAAGAATCTGGTGAGGTGGCGACAGGGAAGACCTTTTGAAGACAAACAGCAAAAGGTGGTGGACAGGAAAAGAGACAAGATGCATATTGAGAAGAGCGAACAACGTTTCGACCTTCGACCTGTTCGCTCTTCATGTAAAGTGTTTTCAGCCCAAACGAGCCGTTTTGCATATAAATTTCTCAACAAGTGGGTTTCTCGTCATCACTGATATGGGATGCACAGATGTCCCCTGAAAGGTGGCAGGATCAAGGAAAGCCGAGACAAGGCCTCAGGCTTGCCACCTAACAGGAAGGTGAAGATATTTTGCTCGACAGTTTGCACAGTGTGGTCATGTAGAGAAAGAATAGCCTCAAGGTACCAGACCAAGGGGAGTATTCTCCTCCTTACCACTTCCACCCTGCGAAACAAATTAGCAGAGCAGTAACGATAATCGTGAACTGCTGAAGCAACACACCGCACTACCTCCCCCAGGTAACCTCAGGGCTAGTAAGAAAGGATCCACAAAGCAAGTAACCAGGGAAGAGGTCCAATCCAGGCCAAATGAGGAGTCAGCAGGCGAGGCCCAATTGCTCAATCACTAAGCCGGAGACTTGGAGTAATTGAGCCAAGCACCACTGGCCTGAGAGCAATGATGAACAATGGCCAACCCTGAACCCAAGGATGTTGAGTTCACGAGGAACAGGTTCACATCGTCTGCATGGGAAACATACTTGATTACCACACCCCCTTGGCAACTGGAGGACACACACCAAAAGCAAGTGATGCAGATGAGAGAGCAGACACTCGATCACCAATGCATAAAGTGAAGGGGACAATGCACAGCCCTAACGAATGGGAAAGGGAAATGTTAGATATCCATTAATCAAGAGCCTGCTCGATGCAGTCGAGTACAAGGCTTGCATATACTGGACAAAAACATGAGGAAGAGCAACCTATCCAGAACAAGCCACAAAAATATATGGTGAACTCGATCAATGGTTTTGCTCAGATCGAGGAACACAAAGATTTCAGGGATATTCCTGTCCATGATGTTATATAACAGGTCCCAGATTTTGTTAGATGCTTCTACCCTGCATGTCACACGTCTGAGTGCAGTGAACCAAATGAGGTATAATAACACCCAAACGAACACAGGACTTTCATAATAATCTTTGGGCCCACATTGAAGAAAGATATGGGACGCCAGGAGGAAAAATCTTCAGACTGGCTGGGATCCTTACACATAAGTGTAATGAGCCTATCCAACATACTTGATGGCATAGACCCATTAGTCAGACATTTGTTAAAACTTCTGACAAAGAAACGTCCGACAACATGCCACACGTGGCAATAGAATTCCACGGCAGTCCATCCAGCCCAGGACATTTATCAAGCAGCATGGACCAAATGGCTCACCAACATTCACCAAGGTTGATGGGCTTCACCAACTGATCGTGAAAAAAAGGATCGAGTGAGGGCAAAATCCGAGTGATGTCTTGCCACAACCCCTCATTCATGGGTGAAGCTGAATATAAACAGCTATAAAACCATGGCACGTGTCTGAAATGTCAGAAGATAGCTGATCATTCTCCAACAACAGACTAAAGATGTGTCTGTTCTTGACCATCTCCCATGCTTTACACAGTAAAACTCGAGTAACATTTCTGGGATCAAGTGATTCCATCAGACTGGAAACGCTCCATGGAATAGTTTGGAATACTCCAAATCTATATCCTTTTTGAGATTCTCAAAGTCTGATCCATCAGCCTGCCCTGAAACAAGGCAGTTAAGATGTCTTACTTGCCTTGCAAGGCCAGGTGGCAAGCTCGCGAATGCCACATGCCAGCTTGTCTCAACAAGAAGACACAGGCTTCCCTGAAAGTTGCCCACCTGGACTCATTGACAGACTTGACAGAACAAAGACCCCAGACCAAAGCAATCAATTTGTCTCCAACTTCATCCTTGGCAAAAGGGAGACATTGAACCTTCACACTCCAGGACCCCAAAAAACAAGGAAAAGTTCTGGAAAGTGGTGAGAAATGCCTAATGGTTAGACACATGAAACAAGACATTACCAAACTGGTGAACTGCAACCTGGCTGAGGCTCTGTTTTTAGGCTAAGTGTAACATAGAACGTGTCTAGGCAACGAGAAATGTCCTGACTGCTCCAAGTGGCCACATAAACAGACCCATAGAGTGCACGTCAAACATCAAAAAAGTCAGACAGCACTGCATGCAGTATGCATATACTGATCATAAGAAAAATTATTGCCTTCAATCTTGTCTAAGTGGGGATCCAGTACGCAGTTGAAATCGCTGTCAGGGACAATATCAGCCTGCATTATGAAGAACCTGTCCAAGCCTGAGAAGAAGGAACCCACCTCCCCAGGCCGAACAGGAACACAGACATTAACAAGCCGAATCTTACGACTCTTAGCGACTACATCAACGCATACAGCTTTCTCTTCAGCATCACTGTGTGGCACGAGGATGGCGCCATTGAAATATAGGTGAAAAAGTATCCCCACACCATATGCACACGTCGAGCAGAACGACCAGAAAGCTCGGACAGGAAAACGAAAAATGGTCCCTTCTAGAAGCGAAATGAGTCTTCTACAAAAATGACATCAACTGTAAAGAAGTTGAAGAGGGAAGTCGCATAGAATTTCTTAGCAACACTACGCATCCCCTGGATGTTTAAAGCAGTGCAGGAAAAACCCATCAACCAGCAAGGAGGGGAAATCAATGATGCTGCTGCTTGGACACCCAACCCACCCCATCTCTATATCACAATGGTGGCTGTCAGAATCTGAAAATCACCGCTCTAGTGTAGAATCACCCAGACCTAAGTCTGGGAGATTCACAGAACTGCAGAGCTTTTGTTCCCCATCACTCTCTCCTAGTGATCCTAAAAGGCTTGAGAGACTGGGGAAGCCAACGAGGTAACTTAGTGAGCTAGGTGAAGGCAGTTTATCTAACGTCAGGGTGGGGTTACCATCGTCAACGGAGGAGGGGACAAGATCACTCACAACACTAGAAGCAAGGTGAGTGAGCTTCTCAAAACCCTCAACATCAGCCACATTGGCCTAGAGAGCATGATCTACCTCAGAGGCACCATCTTTCACAGCTAGCCCAACCAAGACAGTGGGAGCCTGATCCTTCATAGAGGATCCCACCCCAACACCAATGTAGGTGGCGAGAATCTGGGCACCGTTGCAGCCCCCAGCCCCCTCAACACCAGAAATAGTGGTCCGAGCCACATTGGAATCAGCATCCACCCCATCCACCAGGGTGACCAAAATTCCCTTAAGGGTCCCGACAATACCAGGACCAGAAGAGTGGGTCCGAGCCTTCTCAGAGGCCCTGCACATCTGCATGAGAACAGAGACTCCCCATCCCGTGGTACGGGAGCAGTTGCCAATGGGGCAGGGATCTCCTCAGAGACCCCACCCTCGTCAGCAACTAAGACTGGGGTCGGGACAGAGGAAATCCCACCCATTTCCCCACTCTTCTTTCGCGGCTGCGGTTGCTTGCAGCCGTCGCGGTGAAAGATGCCACACGCCTCGACGACGAGGACGCGTGGTCACCACTGTACACAGCACAGCCGGGCCACTTCATGTTCTACTTTCCTGACTGTCCCATACGCCGACAATACGTCCTTGATAGCGTCAAGAGGCAGTTCGTTGGGGTCGACCGGAGGGTCATCCACTTAATTTTCTGACAGAGCGATTCCACGGTTGCCCCAGGAAAAGTCCCCCTTATCCAGTAAAGTTCGGACGTGTACTGACGACGCCAGCGTCGCCACGTAACGTCCGTTACCAAAATGTTGGAGGCATTCCCCAATGCTATCCCCCTGATCGGTATTTGCCACGTCTATTACCGCCAAGGGTACCGAGACCGCGAGTACCACGGTATCGGATGGACCGTGGCCGGATGCAGCACAAAGGTCAACGTTGAAAGTCACTGAGCTCTTTAGTACGACCCATTCTTCTGCCACTATTTCTGCAAACGCAAACGAACGTGACAGGTGTTTAGTTTAGAGAGAGAGAGAAATCTGAAAAATTCTCTCTCCAACTGGGGTGTTCAGGAACGTTGTAGTTCTTCTTCGTCCCCTCACGTGAGAAATTGTTTGACTTTTCATGTGGTTTTTTTCCTTTACTTTTTTATGATATTTTTAAGGTGGAATGGAGTATTTGAGAGTAATACGAAAGACGGGAGAACTGGACGAGGGCGGCATAAATGAAGTGAGCCAGACCTTGGCCCATGGTCGGAATACGCTAGCGGCTGGCGGGTTGATTTAAAATTAACTATAACTGGATAAACTATAACTGAATAAATGAATCAACGGCTCTTTTCAGGATCAGGTAAGAATGTGGCTAAGACCTACAGATCCAATGCCAGAGATTTTGCTGTAGGAGGAAACGGGAGTATCCAGAGAAAACCCACTTTCACGGCCTGGGCGCCGATAAATCTACCCAGACCGTGCCCGGAAGTAGCTGGGAAGAAACATAGGAATAAAAAGAAAAACTGATGGAGATTGCATGCCTGTATGCTTGATTTTATACACCTGTTAACAATGGGTGTGGCTGAAACAGCCGAACCCACTAATTAAAAAGGGTGTCCACATACGTTTGGCCATGCAGCGTATTTAAACTAGGACTAACCGACGTACTGCAGAAAACGGTAAAATAAAGAAAAGTATTAAATAAGAGGTTACAAGATACGTCCATAACGAAAACTTATCCCTTTTACCACATTTCAAACGTAAGACCTCCATCAGGCTAACCGAAGTGCGGTATTTGATTTTAAAGTTAAAGGAAATTTTCTTTTTAATTCGTATTAAGCCTAAACTAGAGTTAATGTTAAGGTATAACAATATCCAAGGTTTTAGATGATTTTAATAAACTTAGAATCTACCATTGTAAGCAACAATCAGTAAAATATATATTAACTTTACTGTTAGACATCTATTGACTTATTAAAACACGAGTTGGGTATAAACGATAATTATGACCGAATTAGCTAATTTGAATGGTTACAGGCCTAGCCTAAATCCTTGCCAAACCCCAGTTAGCTTAACCTAAACATGTTATATTGATAATAAAATGGTATTTTTTCGTTAAATTCATTATGTACTTACCACCTAAAGAACTGCCAATTTTATTTCCATCTACCGAAAGAGTTAGAGTTACTTATAGCTGCGATTTCTAAATCCTCTGTTTCTACGTTTTTATGCTAGACTCTCTATTTTACCTAACCCAGCTTAGCAGTGAAGTTAGCTTCTATATACTGACTTGGACTAGTCAACTTTTCTGATGTCAGTTTAAAGTTAGGGTTCCCATAACTAAGTTAAGAGAAGGTAAATATATATCCTTTGGAACGTGTCGTCAGGCTCAACTAAACGTGTTTTACTGTGAAAAAATAGGATGTAAGTTTTTTAAAAAGTTTGTTGTTTTATATATCAAGCAAGAAATTCTTACCAGTGAATCGGTTCAAGGTTTCATTAAAAAGAGCACAAAACTAGAAAAAAAGTATAAAATTAAACCTAATAAAGTGTGAAAGAGAATAAGTAAGGCTTACCTCAAATATGGTGAAACGTATGTTATGAAGCTCACAGTGCCGGTTATATTAAAAAATTGAATGATATGAAAATAAAAATTTGTGCCCTCTTTCAAATGTATATATTGATATTTATTTATGTTTTTCTAATTTATAAAAAAATTAAATAACATTTTAAATTTAGAGTACAGAGTGCGAAAATGGCCCACAGTAGAAAAAATACACACAGAAAGGACAGATTATTATTTAGAAAATGGAACTTTACGAGTACTTAAAACAGTAAAACTTTTCCTTATATTAATCTCATTAAGTTTTCATGCTGTTTTATTTTCTACGGACTAAATGTTCGTCAGACCACAGGAAGTAATGGTTATTCCTTCTTCTCAGAATTATATCTGAATAAATGTTTGATTGACTGGCTTTTCTAAAAAAATATTTATAATCTAGTAACAATATATATGGAGAAAATTTTCTTATTTCTAGTAGTTCGCGAAAAAAACATTTCTATGTATATTTGATTATTTCCTTTAAGTAAAGGTGCCGTGGGTCTGGCATGGCCTAGCGCGTAAGGCGTGCGACTCGTAATTCGCGGGTTCACGCACGCGTCGCGCCAAACATGCTCGCCCTCCCAGCCGTGGGGGCGTTATAATGTTAGGTCAATCCCACTATTCGTTGGTAAAAGAGTAGCCCAAGAGTTGGCGGTGGGTGGTGATGACTAGCTGCCTTCCCTCTAGTCTTACACTGCTAAATTAGGGACAGCTCGGTGCAGTGGGCTAACAATCTATTCACTTAAATAATTGTTGAAGAATCCGCAAGCGATTGCGGCCCTATGTTCCTAGATGGAATCTAATGGTGATAACTAACTAAAGGTGCCGTTGTTTTGTTTAAGTTTCATTTCGGTCAGTACCGCAACGGCCGAGATGTGGCGTGACAGACAGGTAAACAGACGGACAGTTTTTTTATTTTTATATAGTAAATTATACTATTGTTAAACCGTTTAATATTCGTTGTCCCGCTGTGGAACGCAAATATGGTTTTATCAACTTTAGTTTCGAAAACGACCTTTCCCACTTGTCACACTAATGGGTAAAGATAATAAATGTATTAGAACAATATGCGTATTTGGAAAGCTTTCGTTGGTTTGGTTTGTACATATACGAAATAAGATCTTATCTAGAATTGAATTTTTCTTTAATAAGCGTGACATTAGTTTAAGTTCTGCAAACAAACTTTCATCACAAATATCTCTTTTTCTCTTTCTTTTCAAATATTTGTTTTTTCTAAATTTTTACAACTTTTGCGCACCTAAAACCTTTTCATAGGGTTTTCAAAGTCTTTCAAACACGTATTGAGCAAACCCTGGAGCTTGTTCACCTTCACTTTATTGCGACTCAAGTTGATGGTGGATAACTTAAACTCTTTAGGTGCTGCTTCGGGGGACAGCGCCTATATACAACATCAAGTTAAAAATGAACATTTAATAACATAGATTTTTAGAACTGACTTCACCATTAGTTGGCGCATACGTTATTTTACAGGTTGCATTAAGACTTATTCATGGAAGGGTGATTATCGTCGTCTATTCAATATTTGTGAATGATAGAATCTGATCAGTGTCCAAGTATTTCTGCCCAGAATCTGATCAGTATCCAAGTATTTCTGCCCTTTTTTGTCGGAAGGGCGTTATATAATGAGGTCAATCCTATTATTAGTTGATAAAAGTAGCTTAAGAGCTGAAAAACGGTGGGCTTGCGCAGATAGCTTTCGAGTACTTTGCAAGAAGTTCAAAATAGTTAGACTCATCTTTCGAAGTTATACATGTATGAATATATCTCCAAATATAACTTAGATTTTCAATTTTTTAATTGTATAATATTGAACGATTTGGTGATGACTTATATTTCACTTTAATTACAAAATAAATTTAGGCTTAACCAAGTAGTAAAACTCTAATGTTTGTATTTTATACAAGTAAATACATGAACTTATCTAAATGTTAAGTGATTATAACAGTAGTTATTTATTAATTCTTGTCGTTATCTACCAACTGATATCCAAGTTTCTATACATATTCCAATATATTTTATATATTTCTTCGTGGAGAAATAGTTGTTAATTTCAAAACCTACACATATAATTTTATTTTTTTAAAGAGATTGTATCGCCATTGTAAGTAAGATAAGGAACGGTAAAGAGATGAGGTCCCAGTATACAAAATTTGTGTGTTTGGTTTTTGAGATTCGCCCAAGGTTACGCGAGGACTATCTGCCCTAGCCGTCCCTAACTTGGCAGTGTAATACTAGAGGAAAGGCAGCTAGTCAACTCTTCGGCTACTCTTTTACTAATGAATAGTGGGATTGACTGTCACATTATAACGCTCCCACGGCTGAAAGGGCGAGCATGTTTGGTGCGACGGAGATTCGAACCCGCGATCCTCGGATTACGAGTTGAGTGCCTCAGCCATCTGGCCATGCCGGGCCTTACAAAATTTGACATAGTTGCTTGGAAGCACTGCGTTGTTCATTGAAACCAAAGGGAAAGCGAATACAAGCTCTTAATTCGTATAATTTGTATGCTAATAGAAAATATAATAAAATTACGAACGACTTGTATGTGTACAGAATGCCAGTACTTGTTTCGTTAACATATAAAAGTAAGTTAATAGTTTAAGACTATTCCTTACGTTGACCAGTAAAATGAAGCATTATGTTATCAACTGTAATCTGTGTAGTTCCTCTGTTAGTACATCGGATATATATGAAACCACACATTATATTGACATCAAGATCAACCACAAATTCCAGAATATCGTAAACAGTAATTAATGTCTCTTTACATATACGTAAACAAGCAAACAACAGTGTAAAGAATACATTTCTAGCGTTACAGAAAATATTACTGGAAAATAACACTACTTGGTTTAGAAATACGAGACTATATTACTGGAAAATAAAACTACTTGTTTTAGAAATACCAGACTATATTTTCTTCGGTTGTTTCCGAATTTATTTATTTTTTTCAGTAAATTAGATTTGTTATACTTTATTATTTTGCCAGTATGTTGAAATAATACACTAGTAATACATAACATATTGAACTGAGCAGAGCCTTATACATACTTAACAAAGATGTATAATTATTTTAAATGGATTCAAACGTAGGTGGAGGTTTCTATGCATAAGCCACCTTTTTGTTATTCGTTTTAGAAAGGATGTTTCAAACGCCATGCTGAGGCCTCATTTAGGACCGCGTTACTACCTTTAAATCGCTTAAGCAGTGTAAATAAGGAAGAATAATATTATACAAATATTGGTGTACTGAATATATAACATTCAAAACCTCAATCATTACAGGAGTTCCTCAAACATTTCTAAATTTCAATGACGTTTCATGATACTTTGTCCTTTGATGCATCATTTTCCGTTGGTCAAACTGCTAAGTCGGTATTTGTATTTGAAAATCCTAAAGTTAATCGATTACTTCTTGGCCTTTGATCATTTGGAATGATCAATATTACTTGGATAAAAGAAGTTAAGCGAATCGCTACCAGAGAACACCATGGTATAGTCTATGAGTTTTAATATTTTGGTCTGGTGTAAAATATATAGGTGTCATATTTAGCGTGAGTATCATAAGTAAATTAGCTTGCATTGAGTGATGCAAACACAAGTTTCTTTTGAAAATCTTTTATAAAAGATGTTGTAAAAAAGACGCCAACAAACATAATAGTTTATCTTGAATCTGTTTTTAACATGAATATCAGTAACACCTAAAAATAGGAATTGTAACCACTGATGTCATATAAATGTAACTTATTCATAGAGTGTAGAAAATTGTGATTGATTTTAAAAAATAATATATATCTCACTACTCACCTTGCACACGTGTATAACACGTTAAAAATTATTCCTAAAGAACTGTTTTGAATTGGTTTGAGAACTGTTGTTTTTACGACACGTCATCTCTAACGTTATTTGAAACCTCAGAACACTTGAAGTTTATAATTACTTCAGTCGTGTAATCTGTGTTTTCCCACCACCTACGTAATCATTTGTCAATTTACAAGAAAATCGGTCTCTAGTAATATGCAGTAAGGAAATAATTTAGTTAGAAGGTAATTACACAAATAAGTTAGTATTCTTAAGTATGTAAACGTTTTAGGCACAAGTTTTGTAGGAACAGAATAAAACTGACTCTCGTTATGACAGGTGATGATTGACAGAAGCTAGTTCAATACTGCTAGCAGTTTCAAGTGACATGTTTCACTTTCAGATGAATGGTGAAGTACAATGACTTGCAGCCCTCCAAGATAAGGCTCCAATATGACTGGAACTGAAACATGTGATAGTTCCCTTACTCAACTTGCGCGCCACTGAACAAAACAAACTATGTATTAAAGAAAGGTTTGGTTAGCTGAAGTATGTCCAAAATGTAAGTTTATTAATGGCTCTCAACACTGCAGAAGTGTTTCTGCACGTGATTTCCACACTACGAGAAAAATTATATTTACGTTAGAACGCGCCACACTAATTTTCGTTGAAATAAATACACACAAATAAATATAAATTATACATTCCATTATACTGCTTAGTCCAAATTACAAAACCAGTCTGATAATTTCTGTTTGTCGTTACACGTATGATTTATATGCTTACAAGTGTGAAATGCAAGAAGAAAATTAGGTTTATCAACATTCCTTGTTTGTTATATGTTGTTAAGCCTTACTTCGTGAATATTAATTACAGTTCAAAATCACAGTTCTATTAAACAGAGTAGAATCTTATGTTAGTAATATCCAAAGCATCTTATGTTAGTAATATCCAAGGCATCTTATGTTAGTAATATCCAAGGCATTCTCTACAAACTTAAAGTTTTCCACTGGCTTGATACGATAAGAAAACATATAAAGAGCGATACTATGGATCATATACTGTATCTGTGCTCAGGTATTTGAATGGAAAGCTATCAACATAAATGTTCATACATAGAATTTTAGGGTTACTGTTATAAGCTAGAGCTGTGAACTCAGTTTCTTGGTTTAATGTTAGGATGTGTGAAAAACATGGGTTTTAACACTGGTGTTATAATGAACACTAATATATACCAGAGTTTTATATAGAACGTTCTAAGGCCAACTTCTGTATTAAGTTCATATACGCAATATTTTTTAACGTTTATGTTATTAGATGAAAGTACCACGCGAAGTTCGTATTATAAAGTAATAAATTAAATTTTACCGCTCAACAATTCATAAAAAATAAAATATTAGACAATAACTAAAAAAGTTATAAACTGTAACTCACAAAAAAGTTAAAATTAAGAGTATATTTGAAATAACATAAATCTAACTGCCACGAGATAGCTCTGCTCGAAAAACATTATATATTTTTAAAAATTATCAACAGAGATTGCTGTCATAAGATAATTGGATCCAAAGGCATTATATGTATATATATTCATTATAACCATACATTTTAAGCTATAAACAAAACACATTAAAATTAAACAAAATACGCTGCATATTTTTAAAAGGATCCTAGGGTACAAGCTACAACGTGGAATTATAAAATATATCCTAGGTTTTCGAGGTGAGTGCGAAAGTAGGACCCACATTGCGGTGGAGATACACCGTCTATCACTCTTAACCTTCAATTCGCTAGTCTCACATAAGAAGATTAGTAATTAGGAGAGCGAGATGTGGGTGTTCAAGCCCACAACACCCCATATCTATATCACCCTTCACTGCCTGCAGACAGTTGTGGGAAGGCGACTGTTCTCCCAAGTTAAAATAAGAATAATACAATGATAAACAATAAATAAATAAAATAAAATAACGTACTATCATTTGGTGATAAATAAGATAAAACTTACCTCTTAAAGTTTGCATTCCTGCTCCCAGTATGTAGAGACACTATTTAACACAACATCAATAAAGTGATAGCTTACTTTATGAGGATGTACACTTTAAGCCACATGAGAAAGTACAACCGTCTCAGTAAGCTATAATAATTCAGTAAGCTGAAAATAATTTTAGTAGAATTTCTCTGATTTTACTTTCTTTGTATTTATTACAGAATAACTTAATAATTTTAGTTAAAGTTTCTTTATTAAATCCATTATCTATTAATTTTCATATCAGTACTCAACGTTATTAATAAAATATTGTAATTTATTACAAATTTTACAATATCTGAATAATTGTGAATTTATAATGTTTATAACAGATGAATGTGACACATTACTATATAAGGAGGGTAAACAATCTGAATAACTGTGAAGTTATAACGTTTATAATAGATGAGTGTGACACATTACCATGTAAACAGGGTAAACAATCTGAATAACTGTGAAGTTATATTGTTTATAATAGATGAATGTGACACATTACTATATAAGGAGGGTAAACAATCTGAATAACTGTGAAGTTATAACGTTTATAATAGATGAGTGTGACACATTACCATGTAAACAGGGTAAACAATCTAAATAACTGTGAAGTTATAATGTTTATAATAGATGAGTGTGACACATTACTATGTAAGGAGGGTAAACAATATGAATAATGGTAAAGTTAAAATGTTTATAATGGATGAGTGTGACACATTACGGTGTAAGGAGGGTAAACAATCTTAATAACTGTAAAGTTATAATGTTTATAATAGATGGGTGTGACACATTACTATGTAAGGAGGGTAAACCATAAATTGGAATAAAATTTTTTTGTTAAAAATATTTATATTGATTCCTTTTTTTATGAATTACTTTAATTTCTAAATCTAAATAATGTGCATCTGTGTTAGAAATGAAAGTATTTGTAATTCCTAATTCTGTTCGATAAATGGTGTCAGTAACATTACATATTTTATAATTGTTTACGCTTATTAAATCATCAATATATCTGAATTTACATAGTTTTCAATCAATATATTTTCATAGTAATATAAATATAAATTTGCTACACAAGTTGAATAGTTAGCTCTCGTTGGAACTCCTATCAATTGTTTAAAAACCTGTTTATTAAACATATAAATTATTATAAATACAGAAACCTAATATATAATTTATATTTTCTGGAACTATATATTTTTTTTCCATTTCTATAAAAGTATAACAATATTATTGTTCTATTAATGCATTGAAAACAAAGATTAAATCTTTTAATGGTATTGTGGTATATAATGTTGTAAAATCAAATGTTTGAAATTCTCACACTTTCTTAGACATACTAAAACAGGTTGGTTATTTTTTATTATCAAATGTATGTCTGTATTTTATTTTCATTTTATTTTATTTATATATTGTTTATCATTGTATTATTCTTATTTTAACTTGGGAGAGCAGTCACCTTCCCACAACTGTCTGCAGGCAGTGAAAGGTGATATAGATATGGGGTGTTGTGGGCTTGAGCACCCACATCTCGCTCTCCTAATTTCTAATCTTCTGATGTGAGACTAGCGAATTGGAGGTTAAGAGTGATAGACGGTGTATCTCCACCGCAATGTGGGTCCTACTTCCGCAATCACCTCGAAAACCTAGGATATATTTTATAATTCCACGTTGTAGCTTGTACCCTAGAGTCCTTTTTATATGTGCGGCGTATTTTGTTTAATTTTAATATGTTTTGTTTATAGCTTAAAAATTTATGGTTATATTATAATTAATCAGTGGATTTGCTGTTTTTAATGCAGTCCTTCCACATGATTTTGTTTATTCATTTGGCTTTATTTGGATGTAATTATTTAATTTCGATATATATGTGTGTGAACTTAAAAATAATTAGATAACTGTTAGAAATAGCGTATCAAAATAAATTATTAAATACATACTAAACAAAAAAAAAATAAAACATCATCAGTTCAAAATATCAAGAGACATAAACTTTAGAATACATACTAAACAAAAAATAATACATCATTAGTTCAATATATCAAGAGACATAAACTTAAGAATACATACTAAACAAAAAATGAAACATCATCAGTTCAAAATATCAAGAGACATAAACTTAAGAATACATACTAAACAAAAAATGAAACATCATCAGTTCAAAATATCAAGAGACATAAACTTAAGAACAGATTTCATGAAATCCTTTCTTCCCAAGATTTGTTCATTTACGGTCTAAATAAAGTCACTCTTTTAACAATGTCATAAAACTGTCTTTAACTGGAAAATGAAGTGTTTATTTTGTTTAAATTTCGCGCAAAGCTATACGAGGGCTGTCTGCGCTAGCCGTCCGTAATTTAATAGCGTAAGACTAGTCATTATGAACCACCGCTAATTCTTGGGCTACCTTTTTGCCAACGAATAGTGGGATTGACCGTCACATTATAATGCTCCCACGGCTGAAATGTTTGTTGTAAGTGGGATTCGAACCTGCGACCCTTGAATTACGAGTCAAGCGGATGGGTGGGATACATCCCCCTTTTCATTTTAGGTGGGGGTATGGTGCATACAATTACTCCCCCTACAGTTTGGTCTGTTGAATTGTTTTATTGTATCACAGGCCTACAAATGGTGTGTTTGTTCTTGTGATTCTCATGTTCTTACCAATCCAATAACGCCTAGATGTTGGCGTGCTTCTAAGCTTTTCGACCTAAGCGACAGTTCGTAAGTATCAGTCAGTAGGCCTAAGTATACATGCAAGGCTTGCAAGCACTATCACAAAATCTACCTACGTCTTGTTCATCACAACACATTGAACAGAGCATGAAATTCGAAAATATTACTCCCAAACATAAACTCCTGTGATCTAGATCTGGCAGGCCATTTGTAGCTTGTAGCTGCATCAATCTTATGTGTATATTGTGCGGTTTTCCTATGCCATTTGTTCTTGTTTAGCCGGTTTTATTGTCGAACGCCTTACTCTCCTTAGCTTCCGAAGACGCTGACCATATTCTACGTTTAGTGCACAGTTAACGACAGGCTCGGGCCGCTCGGATCCAGACGCGCCCTACATCACCCCCCTCCGCTCCCTTTAGTTTGAGACTCGATTTTACAACAGGACTCATTAGACCTGTGTTTGTGGCCCTCATTAATCCATGAAATTTCAGATTATCACCACCCTCTAATAAAGTGCTGGTGCTTTATGGTAAAAGAATAATATATTCTCTTATCATAGATAGTAAAAATATAGTATTTTCTTGTATAATTAGAACACAAAAGGAGCGATTTCAATGGCCTGAAGCCTCTATTCGAATTGTATTGCTAGTTTTTCTTTAGGTGTTTTTATTTAATAGACGGGCTTATAGATATTATATCACAACGTGTTTGATGAGCTTTAACAGGAATGTAATATATTTGGGATTGTTTAAGTATTTTTCAAGAAACTTGCAATTACTTGTGTTGTAACTAGCACACATTATTGTCCCAGCGATGCCCAGGCGGTCAGTCTGCTCGGTAGTCACTGTGAGGTTCGCGCGTTCGACTTAAATACATTGTATAGTTCAGTCCTACTTCCATTCTGTTCTATATTCGTTCGTTGTACGTTAGAGTTTTTCAATAAAGACTGTATTTAACCTGTTGAGTCATCTAGGAAACAGATTTCAATTATGACAAGCAAGCGTCTGAAACTTTCTGATATTAGACAGTTCTGCAAGCCAGTTACTAGTACTACAAGTGACAATGTAGATGCAGATAATCCAACAACCTCAAACAAAGGAATAGAAACTTGCCATACAGAGAAAATACCATGTTCATCAGAGGACGAGTCTGAAAATACTTGTGCAACTACTGCACATCATGAACCACCAGATAGTTGTGAAACAAGTTTGTGCAGTAATGAAAAATCTGACACTCCACAGATACAGTGTGGAAAGCCATATCATCCAGATGCACAACTCATACCACGACAGAAAGCAAAATCTCAAAATATCAACTTCCAGGGCAAGTGGTTTGATGAGTTCCCATGGCTGCACTTCGACAATCAGACTCAAAAAGTCATATGCTTTCATTGTGTCAAGGCGGAAAATAGAGGCCTTTTTACAGGGAAATTTTAGAGGCCAGAAGAATGCAAAAGAAGTCTAGCCAAAATATTCAGAAGTTTACGTTTCTTACTGCGTCAAGATTTAGCATTACGTGGACATACTGATACGGAGAGGAACTTCCTGCAGTTAATGAAGCCCCTGGAAGAGGAAGACCCTGAGTTGACGGCCTACTTGTCAAAGAAAACCACATTCACATAACCCCAGGCTCAGAATGAAATAATGGATATGTTCAGCCATCATATACTGAGGAACATAGCACACGAAGTGCAGCAAAGTAAAATCTTTGCATTAATGGTTGATGGCACTCAAGATGTTACAGGTTCCGAACAGGAAGAAATATGTGTACGATACGTAGATGAGAACCTTGACGTCCATGAGACATTTCTTGGTTTGTACATTGTTTCCAATAGAACTAGTGAAACAATATCCTCGACTATACTTGATGTACTGACTTGACTCAATTTACCACTGTCAGGATTAAGAGCACAAACTTATGATGGAGCCGCTAACATGAGTGATGCGTACAGTGGATCCCAGGTAAAAATAAAAGAGAAGCAACCGTCAGCTTTGTTTTTTCACTGCGGAGCACACAAGGCTAATTTAATAATGCAACATGCAGTTGAAGCTTGTGAATGTGTTTGAGATTCTATCCAGTGTGTACATGAACTCGGTGTCTTGCTTCAGAGGTCAGGCAAATACAAGACAATCTTTGAAAATATTGTATCGTCAGACAGCCACAATGGTCAAATTAAATTCATCCACCCACTGTGTCCAACACGCTGGTTGTGCCGCCTATCTGCAATTACATGTGCTAATGACCACTACAGTGACATTGTTGATTCTTTGTCTGAATTAGCAAATGAAAAATCAGATGTAGTAGTGAAAGCACGAGGACTGCTGGACAGATTTGACAAAGGAAAGACAGGATTGTTGATGGCTCAGCATCCACTAGCTGCATTAGAGGAACTAAACCGTGCATTCCAAGCAAAATCAGCGACAGTATCTGGCATGATTGAAGTATCTGCAATAACAGTTGAGCAATTGCGGGTATTGCGAACAGAGGAAAATTACAACAAGATATTTGATGAAGCTGAGAAAAAGGTAACTTCCCTAGATCTGGTGCCTATTGAACTACCACGCATTCGCAGAATCCCCAGAAGGATCACAGGTGATGGCTCAGCACACCATTCTGCAACAGCTAGAGATTACTACAGAAGCCAATATTTTGAATTTGTGGACACAGTCATAGAACATCTGACCACTAGATTCAATACAGACAACAATGACTTGAGGCAATATATGGCACTTGAGAACATGATCACATCTGGCAAGATTGACAACTCGGTTATAAACTTCTATCCAGAAATCTCTGCACAACGGCTCAAGTTTCAGTTGCCCATGTTAAAAGGAGCAACAGAAGCAGTATCTCTGAAAGGTGCGAAGGATGCTTACTGTAAAATGCATGAAACAAGCCAGCAGATGTTTAGTGAATGTTTCTTCTCATGAAAATTTTGCTTGTATGTCCAGTATCCAGCTGCAAATGTGAACGCAGCTCTTCTGCATTAAGACGGTTGAAGACGTGGTTAAGGTCAACTTTGTCTCAGTGCCGCCTCAACCATGTGGCAGTTTGTCACACTCACAAAGATGAGGTCGACAATATAAATATAGAAGAGCTTATGAAAGAATTCATAAACAGATAATCACAAAGAATCTTACTTCAATGAAAAGTATGAATAATTATGTGCTACATCGTATTGATGTGTAACTTTCAAGAGTTCGCAAAGACATTTTAATTATTTTTATCAAACAACATGAACAGTTTTTCAGTATATATAAACTTATCAAGGGTAATTACTAATTTTATTAATATTTGAAAACGTAATTCATGCAATGAAAGTTATTAGTAACCTTGTCAAGTATAGTAGCCATCTTTTATACTGTGCAGTGTGCAGGAATAAATTCATGTGGCAGTTAATTTGTGACACATTTGTCTTTATTCTATTAACATTTTGAAAACTGTTCACATCACCTCACTTATACAAACCTACATGGAAACCTTGAAGTATCGTGGCTACAAGATTACTCTGTGACTGTATGTTTACAGCTTTCAGGTTCATGTAATCAGAGATTACCAATTTGCAAATTGAACAGTCCACATAAGTGGTTGCAAAAATCACCCCCCCCTCCATCGGGTGAAAAATCTACACTCTTGCTCGGAGTGACACCAGTAAGACACAAAATGTAGAATATTTGTGTCACAGGTGCACCTCAGCCACTTATTTTGATTCATTGGTACACTTTAATCACTGGTACACCTGAACCACTTATACAGAGTGACTGGTATAAATGAACGATTTATTTTGAGGTAAGCATATATGAATCACAAATCATTTAAAATATAAAGTATAGAGATATACACAGTCTTAAAATGGGTTTGTATTGTCTTATCATATTTGGTGGGTTTTTAAACCATTTGTGTCTTTTTCATAATGTTTTGATATCAAAATTACGTAAATATGGTAACCAGTGATATGTTCTATACAAGAAATGCCCCGTATTTCGGAGTTATATATCACATCAATTTTAATAGAATTTTTCAATGAAGCTTTTTTTAAGGAGAAAATAAATTATTTACGACTGATTTTAAATGTAGTTTTGCCATGAAATGTTCTTTTGAGGAAAGTTAATTTTACACTAAGAAATAAATCTAAAGAAATTAGAACGAGTTATTCTTTTTGAATGGTAAACAGTTACAGATCTTAGATTATAAATTCCCTATTGTTGAGTATTTATTACAAATCCCCAACGAGACGACGAACACACAGACGTGCAATGTTTAAGAACTTAATATATCGGTTATGAGGCACTTTACCTACAAACAGTAAATGTTGTTTGTTGACTGACATATTTGTAATTGGTGATTACGAGGGGCGTGGTTTAGCATTCAGACAGTCACGAGCACATTGGGCAACCAACGAAAAGGCGTTTGGTCGCGTGGGGTAAAGTACTATTTTATTGCTATAAAAGGCTTCAGACTATTGGAAACTAAATAATAGAGCGGTGATATAAGAAGGAAAAGTAATATCCAGTCAAGCACTTTTCCCAGAAATATCCAGTCAAGCACTTTTCTCAGGTGATTTCCCATACGTCAGTTCTAAAGGTAAGGAAAATGTATTTTACCTCAGATTACTCATTTGACAAAACTACCCAAAACTAGGACAATAAAATAACATAGAATGTGAAATGTTTTTACATTATAAATAATTATTCCTTCTTTATTATATGATATAGTCTGTATCCATTTCTTTTGGTTTTTCATGAAAAAACTTTATTGTATTTCGTAACATAATCCAAACTAATTATTTCCTGTAGAAACAAATTCAAATTACTGTATTTTCCCTAGTAAATAGTAATCCGAGGGTCGCAGGTTCGAATCCCTGTAACACCAAATATGCTTGCCCTTTCAGCTGTTGGGGCTTTATAATATACGGTCAATCCCACTATTCGTTGGTAAAAGAGTAGCCCAAGAGTTGGCGGTGGGTGGTGATGACTAGCTGCCTTCCCTCTAGTCTTACACTGCTAAATTAAGGACGGCTAGCACAGATAGGCCTCGTGTAGCTTTGCGCGAAATTCAAAAACAAACAAACTAGTAAATAGTAAACAGACTAATAGACAACTTTGTTACTTCTGTATTAAATTATTATAAAAATACCAATGTACTTCTGTACCATATTATTATAATAATGTCAATGGACAGTTCCGTTACTTTGTGTAATTAACTAACTCACTATTATTTATTATTTCAGATGCAGGTAGCTTTCCGACAGCTTATGATTGTTATGGCTGTATGTATGTTGTTCACTCAATTGATGGCTCAACAATTTTACACTAACGGCCGTTATGGACGAAGAGATGTAATGCCTTCTTTTGCCGGTAGGTGATATTGTCCACATAACTGTTTTTTACTTTAAGTTTTACAAACAAAGACTCGATAGTTGTTAAACAGAGTATTAAACGCATTTTACGAGAGTAGAATCTGTTTTATCAATTTGATTATTTGAAATACGTTAAGTACTTTTTCTTTTGTCATATTTGGATAAAGGTTTAATGAAAACTCTCTTTGTGTTAAGTTACTACGAGTAAAAAATATGAACATTTGCAAGAGAAAGCAACAAATATAAAATAATTATTTTGCTCCTATTTTCGGAGAATACTAAAACATGAATCATTGATTTCTTCATCTTTCGCCAGAGGGCAGATGCATCTAAGAGTAAAACGCAATAAAAGGTATGATTAACATCACTCATAATTGAAAGATAGGTTTTATATTAATTTTCCTCCAGGTTTCAAGTAGTATTAGAAAATAAGTACTAATAGAAAAACAAAATATTGAAAGATACTCTTAGAGTATCTAAGTAGTATAATTACGTTTCATATCTGTATCCTAGCACAGTTCGTATTGTGAGATAGATATATCATGATATAGATAACACAGTTCATAACATAGCACAAATGTTATCAGATAGATTATATAATGTTACTTCTATAACACCTGTTTCATACCAAAGATAATGTTAGTTTATATAGTGACACTTGTTAGCTAACTTAACTGGTTTATCCAGGATGCTCTGATAGGACAGTAAGTGAGTATCAAGATAGATGACTAGTAGTTTGCAAAATGAGATAAACATTCAACATTTTATACTGAAATCTTTACATATTTCTAAAAGTGTTTTTGATGCATGAAAAAGTCGCAATATTTTGTTTTTTTTCAATCTTATTTTTTCTGAAATCATTTGATGGAGGATTTGATATATTGATATATTGCAAAATCATTAGAACTTCATTTTGAGCATAGTACTGACAAATTTTCACTCGTTATGATTGTGCAGTGAGTTTTCTGCAGAGAATGTTTGACTTGTTGCACTATCTGTGAGGGCTGTGCACTGTGATTTGTGATAGATTTGGGTCACACAACGCAGGGATTTGTAATAACGCAGTATTCCCTAGCAATGTCAATTTTGTACTCTACAGGAAACCACAACGAATCAGGTTATGTGTATTTCCCGTGTATCTGCTGTAAAATAATTTAGTGTAAAAGGCTTTTCGAAAATTATATAATATTTCTTGGAAATATAAATACTGTATTTCACAGCAAACCATGTGTATTTCCAGTATATCTGCTATAATATAATTTTTGTGGTTACTACTGTCATCATGATATGTTCAATACGACTCCATTTATTATAACGTATAACAGAAAACATACTCAAAAGTTCTTTAAAATTTCGATATTGTTTTACTATTATTTTGATTCTGTGGATCATTTCACATCATTTGTTGCAATATATTGTTTAACTAACTTGTCACTAATTTTATTATTATATTAGTTTATAAGCAAGCAAATAAAAATGCTGTGTTTTATCTGTTAAAGTAACTGACAAGTTTCATTTTTATCAATTAGTCGATTGAGCATATCTGTCGTTTGCCACGTTTTTTATGGATTAAGCCTACTTGTAACACGCCTGATTATTGGTTGATCGGACCTACTTTTTTATGTCAGGTTTGCCTGATATATATTTTATAGATTGGGTCTAGTTGTAGGTTCTCCGACCCTACGTCGATTAAGCCTACTTGTGATCTGCTTGATTATTTGTCATTTAGGCTTATTTGTGGTTTGCCTGAATCTGTCGATTAAATTTACTTGTAATTTGTATGATTCTTTATCTGTTAGGGTTACTTGTCGTTTACTTGAATGATATTATTTTCTTGGCACTTGTATATAATGTTAAAATAACAAATAAATAAATAACAAACAACATTTCTAAAATGTGGACTCTACATATTTTGATTTGATGATTACGTTGTAAGCGTAAAACAATTCCACATTTTTATAAATGTTTTCAATTGTGTATTAATTTTGTTTTATTTATTCATTATTGCCTAATTGTTGATTAGATGAACTTGTGGTTTGCCTGATTTTTGTTTATCGATTAGATCTACTTGTAGCTTGCCTAAGCTGATTAGGCCTGGTTCTTTGTATGGTAGATTTGATTGTGGTTTAACTCAGTGTTATTTTTTGCAAGTGAAAATATGAATCTATAACTGTATTTTCATTAACAGTAGGTAAATCATACGTTTCAAAACACAGAAAAAGTTATTTTATCACTTAATTGTAATGTGGTGTTTTTGTAGTCAAGAAAAAATATTTGTAAAAATCTTAAGTTAGTTTAAATCATTATGTATAAATATATTACCTAGGATTGAGATATATTACCTAGGATTGAGATATATTACCTAGGGTTGAGATATATTACCTAGGGTTGAGATATATTACCTAGGATTGCTGCACTCAGGAGGAGTACAAACATTAACTTATCTAAAATTAAATACAGGAATACATACATCAGGGAGAATTATTAATGTATTCTACAGAAACTGTATGTAATAAACACTATTAGGTTTCTTATCGACTCAGCTAGTTATAGAAACACTATTATAATTATTCCAGCTGAATTAGAAAATATTTTGCATACTGTTTCTAAACATTAATAGAATTAGGAAACATTTATATTTCAGAAAGTTCTCGGGAAATGGCTTTGACGTTCTTTGGAGACAATAGTGTCCGTTGTTTTTATACTGGCTACTCGGACTATTACAGGTGTGGAAGGTGAGTTGTATGATACAAAGCAAGAGCTGAAGTGTAGAAAGTTTCTCACTACATCTTGTGTTATTACAACAATATAGTGAATAACACATTCTTTATTGTGTTATGTTATCTCAAAAACTAGAGGTAAATATTAGACAGTAGCAGCTCTTAATATAATAATACGCAATATATTATTTAGTACAAATGTTACATTGTTTTGTTTCATTTTGTACTGTGGTAAGATTTTTCATTTAAAAGTGTTTTCTGTATTTTTCTACAGAATGGAAGAGAATCAGATATCAAAAACAACTGAATAATGCAGTGACAGCATCAATGTGTACGACTGATTCAGAAACATGTTTTACTCCTAAAAGACAAGATTTTTGTGAGGCCAACTCTCATCTTACTTTTCATGTGCAGAAATGTAACATTTGGGTTAATAAAACTTCTGTTCTTACTTTCATGTGCAGAAATGTAACATTTAGGTTAATAACACTTCTGTGCAGTTTCAAAAAATAAACCGGTAGAAATGTATGCATTTACAACCCATACCATTCAGTGCCTTAAACTATTGATACACATTTAACACCAAACGTAATCATAAAACTCTTTAAAACATGTTACTATGTTGCTTCTTTTCAAAGTTATGTTTTCATACTCGTACAGAGAATCTGAGTAAACGCCACCATGATGTGTTTATTTACAGAGAATCTGAGTAAACGCCACCATGATGTGTTTATTTACAGAGAATCTGAGTAAACACCACCATGATGTGTTTATTTACAGAGAATCTGAGTAAACACCACCATGATGTGTTTATTTACAGAGAATCTGAGTAAACGCCACCATGATGTGTTTATTTACAGAGAATCTGAGTAAACACCACCATGATGTGTTTATTTACAGAGAATCTGAGTAAACACCACCATGATGTGTTTATTTACAGAGAATCTGAGTAAACACCACCATGATGTGTTTATTTACAGAGAATCTGAGTAAACACCACCATGATGTGTTTACTTACACAAATGATTTGAAAGTTTTGGTTGTAACGTCGTTTACCAAAGATCATTTTTATTCCATATAAAAAAATAAACTATATAATTCTTATGATAATTTCTTTAAACTTCAGATTATGTCATGGTTGTGTATCCGACACCAGAGACCCAGTTATTATAAACACCCCTTACTATGAATTACAGAATCTGTTATTTTATCGAAACCAGCTAGCTTCATATGAACTGTTAAACAAGCTATTCTCAAAACAAGAACTGTTATACAATGGGATACAGAGAAAATAAACGTCCCTTCCCCTCAGTGTTCTATTTCAATCAGAGTGAATACTTATTGTCAGGTTATCTTCAGCAGAGGATATAATATCGCTAAAGATAAACACTTGATGGAACAATCTATATCACATCTAACTTAGTGTTAGAACAGTTATTATAACATAATGTTAGGACAGTTGAAATTACAGTGTTAGGACATAGCTTTATAACCATTAGATATTACTTACCTATTTTGTTGTAGTTACCATGGTGTTAGGACATAGCTTTATAACCATTAGATATTACTTACCTACTATGCTATAGTTACTACGGTGTTTAAGACACAGCTCTATAACCATCAGATATTAGTTACCTACATTGTTGTAGTTACTGTGGTGTTAGGACACAGCTCTATAATCATCAGATATTAGTTACCTACATTGTTGTAGTTACTGTGGTGTTAGGACACAGCTCTATAACCTTCAGATATTAGTTACCTACATTGTTGTAGTTACTGTGGTGTTAGGACACAGCTCTACAACCATCAGATATTAGTTACCTACATTGTTGTAGTTACTGTGGTGTTAGGACACAGCTCTAAAACCATCAGATATTACTTACCTACATTGTTGTAGTTACTGTGGTGTTAGGACACAGCTCTATAATCATCAGATGTTAGTTACCTACATTATTGTAGTTACTGTGGTGTTAGGACACAGCTCTATAATCATCAGATATTAGTTACCTACATTATTGTAGTTACTATGGTGTTAGGACACAGCTCTGTGACCTTTAGTTACTTACTTTGTTGTAGTTACTATGGTATTAGGACACAGCTCTATAACCATCAGATATTAGTTACCTACATTGTTGTAGTTACTGTGGTGTTAGGACACAGCTCTATAACCATCAGATATTAATTACCTACATTATTGTAGTTACTATGTTGTTAAGACACAGCTCTATAACCATCAGATAGTAGTTACCTACATTGTTGTAGTTACTATGGTGTTAGGACACAGCTCTATGACCATCAGATATTAGTTACCTACATTGTTGTAGTTACTATGGTGTTAGGACACAGCTCTATAACCATCAGATATTAGTTACCTACTATGCTGTAGTTACTAGTTAGGACACAGCTCTATAACCATCAGATAGTCACCTACTCGTTGTAGTTACAGTGTTGGGCACACATTAGGTATTATGTAATTATATTAATAGATATTGTATTCTATGGATGCATTATTTAAATGATTGTTATTGTGTACATTTTAGACGTTGAATAAGTTGAAGGTACGACACGGCATGTCCAGGTGGTTAAGACACTCGACTCGTAATCCGAGGGTCGCGGGTTCGAATACTCGTCACACCAAACATGCACGCCCTTTAAGCCGTTGGGGCTTTATAGTGTGTCGGTCAATCTCGCTATTCTTTGATAAAAGAGTAGCCCAAGAATTGGCGGTGGGTGGTGATGACTATTTACCTTCCTTGTAGTCTTTCACTGCTAAATTAGGGACGGCTAGCCGTTGTATAGGTTTGGGCGAAATTTAGAACAAAACCAAAAGTGGAAGGTAACATCTACTGTTTTTGTTTTTTGTGATATTACTTAAGTAGTTGAGTTCTGTTGTACGAAATGTTTGAAAGAATTACTTTATAACAGAATGTATGTGAGCTAATGTTGAAAATTACGAGAGAATGTAGGTGGGTTAATGATATCCTGTACTTTCTGGTAGAATGCACGCGGGTTAATAATAACCATTAATATCTTAGTTTAGTATAATGTAATTATAATTATGACATGATATATCCATGTATCAAGTAAGTAACATGTTTTGCTGTTTTTAATACATGGTGGATATAAAATGTAAATAGATATATTGTTAGTGTAAAAATGTTTAAAACCTTGTCATTTTTCTTGCACGAAAGTGGAATATTCAGTTTTGGAATATTTCGTCATCTATTGAGAGATAAAGTAGTGTTTGCTTTTTAAACCAGTAATTTTATTTCGTTTAACCTTGAAAGGCTAGAGCCACCTTTATACACAAACACAAAGAAATGTTTCAATGTATATTCAATAACTAATCTATCATAATAAATTTGATTTTCATACATCAACAGTATTCTATAAGAAATATTCATATATATATTTACAGGAAAACTATAATTAACAGGAATATTTTGTCCATAACATTAGAAGTACTTTGTCAATCCATATCTTCTTGGCAGAACAAACCTTTCTGTAAAAAGACAGGAACCACCAGATGCTTGCAAGTCGAGGATGCACGTGGCTTAGTTATTACACTGAATATCTCTGATGGCTCGATCGATGGCCTCACTTTCTTCAACCATCGTTAATTTTAACTATCTGGAGACGGAATTTTGTCTACTTTCCCTCGTTGCTTGACGGAGAAAGGGGTTACGGACTAGTTAGTGTAGATTAATTGAGATAAGTCAATAGAAGGACTTACGTCAATAATAGAAGAGAAGTAGATATCACTGACACTACGTTTCATTCGTAGGTCCGTAAACAGATGATTCTCATCAAAGGTACTTTGCAGGCCGTAACCTGTTTTTATATTCTTTATGGCGGAATTCATCTTTCTAGCATGGATTTTTGTCGCTAGGAGAGTTTTTATCAGGTTTTACACCATTTTTTCCCGCCCTTTGTGTAACGTTGTGTAGATCTCTGTTACAAATATTTCAAACTTCTTTCTTGTTGCTACGAACTATTTTTTCTTCATGAATTTTAGCAAAAAAAGAGAGATAAAGTTAGCCACATGTAAGATCCATCAATATGATACGAATAATAAACAATACATAGGTAAAAACGGCCCATCAACATGATACGAATAATAAACAATATATATGCAAAAACGGCCCATCAACATGATACGAATAATAAACAATACATATGTAAAAACGGCCCATCAACATGATACGAATAATAAACTATACATATGTAAAAACGGCCCATTAACATGATACGAATAATAAAAAATACATAGGTAAAATCGGCCCATCAACATGATACGAATAATAAACAATACATATGTAAAAACGGCCCATCAATATGATACGAATAATAAACAATACATATGTAAAAACGGCCCATCAACATGATACGAATAATAAACAATACATATGTAAAAACGGCCCGTCAACATGATACGAATAATAAACAATACATATGTAAAAACGGCCCATCACATGATACGAATAATAAACAATACCTAGGTAAAAACGGCCCATCAACATGATACGAATAATAAACAATACATATGTAAAACGGCCCATCAACATGATACGAATAATAAACAATACATAGGTAAAACGGCCCATCAACATGATACGAATAATAAACAATATATATGCAAAACGGCCCATCAACATGATACGAATAATAAACTATACATATGTAAAACGGCCCATTAACATGATACGAATAATAAAAAATACATAGGTAAAAACGGCCCATCAACATGATACGAATAATAAACAATACATATGTAAAAACGGCCCATCAACATGATACCAATAATAAAGAATACATATGCAAAAACGGCCCATCACATGATACGAATAATAAACAATACATAGGTAAAAACGGCCCATCAACATGATACGAATAATAAACAATACATATGTAAAAACGGTCCATCAACATGATACGAATAATAAACAATACATGTGTAAAAACGGCCCATCAACATGATACGAATAATAAACAATATATATGTAAAAACGGCTCGTTCGAGTTGAGAAAATGTTTATTTAGAGGAGCGAATAACGTTTCGACCTTCTTCGGTCATCGTCAGGTTCACAAAGAAAGAAAGAGGTAACTGACCGATAGCTGACCAGATGTTTGAAGGGAGTTGTGTAACTGAGTGTAGGAATGTAGAGGGCGTGCTTGATGTTTGATTATACTTATTAATACAGGTATAAAGGCGTTCCTTTGTATTGGTTTATTTTGGGCTTGAGTTGTTGTATAAGTAAGGCTTCTTTAATTTTGTGCCTGGTATTTGAATAAATTTGGTGTTAACTGTAGTGTCATATTTTGTTACTAGTTTTTACCAAATGTCGATTATTTTCCTGCTGATGTCGGGAATATATAGTATGCAGCAGTATATGGTTTCGTGATTTTTTTATTCGTGAGTTATGTTTACTTTTGTTTTTTGATTTTGCTTTCTGTCTAGGTGTGTGCGTATAATGTTTTCTACGGTTTGTGAAGGAAACGTATTGATGTTGATGAAGTATTGTTTTATTTTGTCTAATTCATCATTAATTTTATCTGATGAACATAGATTTATGGTTGTGTTTATTTGGTTTCTTAGTATGTTGAGTTTTTGTTTTGTTTCATGTGCTGAGTCCCAAGGAGTGTATAGTCCAGTATGGGTGATTTTTCGGTGGATTTCTGTTTTATATTGTATATCGGTTCTTGTAATTTTGAGGTTAAGAAATGATATTTGATTGCTTTCTTCCTGTTCACATGTGAAGTTAATTTTGGGATGTATAGAGTTAATGTGATTGAAAAAATTAAGTGTGTGTTCTGTAGATGTGAATCCCGCAACCGTGTCATCTACATATCTGAACCAGTATAGTGGTGGATGTAATGCTGTGTTAATTGCTTGTGTTTCAACTTGTGTCATAAAAATATTGGCTAAAATTGGTGACACTGGGTTGCCCATGCTTAGGTCATTTGTTTGTATATAGTTGTGGTTTTTGAACATGAAGTTTGTTTTCATCGTGGTGAATTATATGAGGGTTGCTAATTGGTTGCTGGGAATGTCTATAGATGGGTTATGGTCTTGGATATAGAGTTCTAAGGTTATCTTGCAGGCTTTAGCGTTTGGGACTTCTGTAAAGAATGATATAACATTGAAACTGGCCATTAACGCTTTATGATTAAGTTGATTAAGGTTAGACTTGAAATTAAAAGAGAATGAGCTGACTTATGTTACATATTTGGAGAATGCCCATGCTATGTATTTACCAAGATTGTAATTAAACGATTCATATGTGGACATTATTGGTTGTAATGGACAATCTGGTTTATGAGGTTTAGGGATGCCGTATATTTGTGGTGTGTGTGAGTCGGTTTTACGTAGGTAGGAATAAAGTGTTTGTGACATTGTGTTGGCTTTTTTCATTTTTAGTAGTATTTTGTTTAATTGCGTTTCGTGTGTTTTTGTTGGATTTGTGTGTATTGGTTTACATTTGTTTGTTTCTAATAGGATGTTCTTCATTTTTTGGATGTATTCATTCGTGTTCATTATGACTATAGCGTTACCTTTATCTGCTTTTAGAATTTTTATGTTTTTGTCTTGTTTTAGGTTTTTAATGGAATTAATGTTTCTTTCTGTAAGATTGTTTTTAGCTTTCTGTTTCGTGAAATTATGTTGATCGTTTTGTGAGAAAATTCTTTGAAAAAATCGTTTAAGATGTTGTTTTTAGGTGTTTCTGGAAAATATAAATTTTTAATTTTTTCGGGGAAGTTTGTTGGATGTCAATAGAATTGCCCAAGTTGTTTTCTTTCTGTTGGTTGTTTTCTTGTTGTTTTTGTTTTCTGTAAAAAGTATCACAAGTCTCCTGGCTAGATCTTCTAAACATGTTTTAATTTCTAAGGTTGCAATGTACCTAGGTGCTATTGTGAAGTTGAGTCCTTTGTTAAGTAGATGTATCTCGTCTGCACTTAATTGTCTGTCGGATCTGTTAATTTTGAGGTTAGTCAACGGTTTGTCGTGTTGATGTCTTTTCTGTTGTTTGCAATTTGTAGTTTTTCTAGTTTTTTGTTGTGGCAGATCTTTTTGTCTCTGTCGTTCTTAGTATTGATTTGGTTTATGTTTCGTTGTACAAGTCCGTAAATCTCTGGTTTAATGCAGCATGCCAGTTGAAGGTCTAGGTTCATTTTTTGTTTTTGTAAGTCATGCAGTTCTTTGTATTTACTGTTCAACATGGCTTTAAGTAGTTTTTCTGTAAATTTTGGATAATGTTTGTGTATTGATTAAAATTTTTGATAGTTTTACCTTTACAAAGTTAGGGTTAGTTGTTCCTTTCTACATTGTTGAATGAAATAGATGTTATTTCTTCTATTGATAATTCGTTGGTTTAAGTTTCTTAGTTTCTTTACGATCGTATGAACGTGTACTCTTAATAGTGGTGTAAGGTATGTTGGTTCAGACATAATGGTTACATAGATAAGTACAAATACATAAAGAAAACACAAAGACTTACACTTCTCGTAAACAATACGGAATATATTATATATTTCTATCTTATAAAATTAAGAAACACAAGAACAATATTATATTTCGAACCGTGGTGTCTATCCATCCGTTCGTCTGTTTCCTATTTATGGTGGCTGAGTTTGACGAAGTTCAAGTGTTTGTTTTAAAATAACAGGCATGTTGATGTTGAGTTTTATTTCACAAACCAGCAAACAATGTTCGGAATAAATCATTAAGATATCAAAATGTGACGTAAGGTAAATAATAAAGTTGTAAGTTCATCGTATGTTATTTCTGAGCGATTCTTATCATAACTGAAATGTTCACCAACTAGATTTCAATTGGGTGGTAAAAGTAGAATAGATTTTTGTATCAGAATGAAACCAAAGTGTAACAATCAACCTTTTTAAAGTAATTTAAATTTATAAATTAATTTAAAATGTTCCTGTCACTGGGGATAGGTAGTTTTGATTCTACCACTAATAGATCACGATCCAATAATGTTTTATAATAAAAATTTCAACTGCTTTTACTGTGTAATCGAACCAAAAGACAATGCCATTATATTTTAATGTTTTAAACTCATGTATTAAGTAACACGTCTGAAAGAATACGGTTTAAACTTCAAAGAATAACTGCCAGATGGCAATAAAAAGACGACAACAATAAATAAAACGGATGGCTTGCTAGATAAAGAGAAGTAAGAACAGACCGCTACAATAGTTAGTATATTAATTACTGAAACAAACCTAAATATTTAAATATAAACAAAACTTAACAATAATAATTGTTACTTCCACCAAAACAGAAAATATCTCACTCATTATTTGTGTAATTATAACAAGATAACAAAATAGCTACCCAGAAAATATCTCCCAACTAATTGCCTTAACTATAACTAAATATATACTCAGTAAATATCTCACTAACAATTACCTTAACTATAACTAAATATATACTCAGTAAATATCTCACTAACAATTACCTTAACTATAACTAAATATATACTCAGTAAATATCTCACTAACAATTACCTTAACTAATAAATAAATACCCAAAAAATATCTCGCTAATAATTATCTTAACTATAACTAAATAAATACCCAGAAATTTACTAATAATTACCTTAACTATAACTAAATAAATATCCAGAAACTCACTAATAATTACCTGAACCATAACTAAATAAATGATTAGAAATTATCTCACCAATAATTATCTTAATTTATATCAAAATAAATAGTCAGAAAATACCTCACTAAGAATTACATTAAATATAACAAAATAAACAGTTGGAACATATCTCATTAATAATTACCTTTACTAATAAATAAATAGCTAGAAAATATTTCACTGTAATTACCTTAATTATAACAAAATAAATACTTAAAAATATCACACCAATAATTACCTTAACCAATAAATAAATATACCCAGAAAATATCTTACTAATAATTATATTCCTATAATTAGATAAATATTCAGAAAATATTGCCCTACTATATATCTTAACTACAACAAAATAAATACATAGAAAATAACTTTCTATTAATAACCTTAACTATAACTAAACAAATCATCAGAAAATATCTCTTCCTACTAACTACCTTAACTATAACAAAATAGCTACGCAGAAATTATCTCCCTACTAATCACTTTAAGTATAACTAAAGAAATAAATAAATAGCTTACTAGAAAATATCTCCCATCTAATTACCTTACCTTTAATTAAGTAAATACTCAGAAAATATCTCCCAATTACATAGCTTAGCTATATCAAAGTAAACACTTAGAAAAGATCTCAGTAATAATTACCTCAACTAATAAATAAATACTGAGAAAGGATCGCACTAATAATTTCCTTAAGTAAGGTTTGTTTTGAATTTCGTGAAAAGCTACACGTGGGTCATCTGCGGTAGGCGTCCCTAATATAGTAGTGTTAGACTAGGTGGAAGGCAGCTATTAATCACCACCCACCGAAAACGTTTGGGCTACTCTTTCACAAACAAATAGTGGGATTGACTGTCACATTATAAGGCCTCACGTCTAAAAGAGCGAGGATATTTGGCGAGCTATTACCTTCACTATAACAACGTAGATAATTTATACAAGATCTTACTAATAATAACCTTAACTTTAACCGGATGAATACTTAAAATATTTCACTGATAATTACCTTAATTATAACAATAAGTACTCGGAAAATAAGTCAGCAATAATTACCTTAATTATAACAATAAGTACTTGGAAAATAAGTCAGCAATAATTACCTTAATTATAACAATAAGTACTTGGAAAATAATTCAGCAATAATTAACTTAATTATAACAATAAGTACTCGGAAAATAAGTCAGCAATAATTACCTTAACTATAACGAAATAAATACCCAGAAAATAACTCACTAAGAATTAAATTAAGAATAACAAAATAAATACCCAGAAAATATCTTACTTATGATTACCCTAACTATAATATAATAAATAATCAGAAAATAACTCACTAGTAGTTATCTTAACTATGACAAAATAAATATCCAGAAGTAATCAAATAGTTATCCAAAAATAACTCATTAAGTATTTACAACACACTATTGAAATATCAACTGAGATATTGTGTTAATTACGAGGTTCTCGGAAGAGAAACCGACGTTTCGTCAGGAGGAACTATCTTGTTAAAAAGATGCTACACATGATAATTCTATGCTGGCTTTTCCCCAATTCTTTAATGTAGAGCGACTTCCCTGATTGGCTGACTTTCATGTTGCTAGGTAACTGTCTAAACGCTGTCCGGCTCTTTTCAAAGTACCAGTTGAAGAATACGGCTTCTGTTGCCACGGTAACGTGGTTCTCGATGTTGATCGTCAGTTCTTATCCGGAGAAAACATACCCTAAATCTGAAATCAGCGAAAATACAGAACTTCAGCTAAGAAAATGGGAAACTTGATTGTATAAAATCGAAGTAACCACGTACGTTCACGTCCTTCTTTCAAGTTATTTCAGTAACAAGTAAATAAAATAAAAATTCAAAAACGAACGATTCAGGAAAAAAAGGTAGAGACTTGTGTCATGGAAAGTTCAACTTCTACCAATCAGGATACAATACTGACCTTCTTACGTTAAGGTTACATCATATCATATTATACTGACATTGTTAACTCAGTGTTAGATTATACAGATGAGATTAAATTAGTGTTAGATCATATTATATTATACTGACGTTGTTACATTAATTTTGGACCATATTGTATTTATAAGACACATAACACCAGTAAGATGAATGTTATAATACACTATAAGACACAATTATGTGATTCAACGTAACACCAGTAAGACGAACATTATAATACCCTATAAGACACAATTGTATGGTTCAACATAACACCAGTAAGATGAACATTGTAATATACTATAAAACACAATAGTATGATTCAACACAACACCAACAAGATGAACATTATAATAAACTATAAGACACGATTCTATGATTCAACATAACACCAACAAAACGAATATTATACTACACTATACGAAATAACTGTAACATTCAACATAACACCATAAGATGAACATGATAATAGTTGTATAGTTATAATAACATGTAAGATGGTGGCTTCAAGTCAGAAGAAATAATTATTTAGTTCTAACAGCACACGTGCCCACAATCAGCCAGAGAGACATGATACATAATACGTCTTGCATGTAATTACCTTGTACTTTATACAAAAGTATATTTGAAAGCTACGTGAACTACAAAGTGAGATACAGATTAGAGCAATGAACCTATTGGAAGAATTCTGAGACGGATTGTAAGATTTTCTACATTCACAAGAGTCGAGGTGTTGTTAACAAGAACTATTTCGTAAAGTGAAGCTTTGAAGCTGTTGAAGTCTTTATCTGTGTCAGTGACAGGACTGATACTTAACTTCAGGCTTTGACTTCCAAACCTAATGTTCCATGGAGAATTATCTAAAGAAGAAAAGTGACAATAGTTTGATATTTTAGCTGGATTCTGTAACTAGATACTTCTGGTATTACTGGTTCTGAGGTTTGCTTACTTGTATTAATTGGAATAAGTAACTTTGTAAATTGAAATATATTTTCGGTTTTCTAACTTTAGGTATTATCTTGTATCTAAGGTTTCCTTACTCGTATTATTCAGGTTCAGTAACTTGACAACATTTGGTATCTAGTTCTATATATATTTTCGGTTTTCTAACTTTAGGTATTATCTTGTATCTAATGTTTCCTTACTCGTATTATTCAGGTTCGGTAACTTGACAACATTTGGTATCTAGTTCTATAATTCGATATAGTGTATTATCACCTAGGTTTTATAATTTGATATTGTGTAGTTTTCTGCATAGTCTGTATCTTATATCTTGCGGTACTATCTCTCTTTAAAACTTATGTTTACTTGTATTGTCTGGATTCTGTCTTATATCTTGTGGTACTATCTCTCTTTATGAGCTAAGTTTACTTGTATTGTCTGGGTTCTGTCTTATATTTTGTGGTACTATCTTTCTTTCTGAGCTATGTTTAGTTGTATTATCTGCGTTCAGAACTTGATACCTTGTACATATATTACCTCAGCTCTGTAGCCACATGTAGTGTTAACTTCTTTTTTTCTTTATTAAAATGTTTGTAACAATAACATCTTTCCTTGTTTGTTTGCATGTTTGTAAATATGAACTTCTTTGTTTGTGATATTAACTATGTTTTGTAAATAAGAAACACATGGTATTAACTTGTGGTATTATATGCCTTATATTTGTCCTTCATTTTATTATTACTTGTGTTCTGTTGTTTTCTTGTGGTATTAACCTTTTTTCGTAGTTTGTTTGTTAGTGGTATTACATATCTTATGTTTGTCCTTGATTTTATTATTACTTGTGTTCTGTTGTTTTCTTGTGGTATTAACCTTGTTGAGTAGTTTGTTTGTTAGTGGTACTATATATCTTATGTTTGTCCTTCATTTTATTATTACTTGTGTTCTGTTGTTTTCTTGTGGTATTAACCTTGTTGAGTAGTTTGTTTGTTAGTGGTATTATAACAATGATTAGTAGTACGTTATTATTACTGTTGTAATGATTACTGTGGTGTAACAATACTAGTACGTTATTATTACTGTTGTAATGATTACCTGTGGTGTAACAATGATTAGTAGTACGTTATTATTACTGTTGTAATGATTACTGTGGTGTAACAATGATTAGTAGTACGTTATTATTACTGTTGTAATGATTACTGTGGTGTAACAATGATTAGTAGTACGTTATTATTACTGTTGTAATGATCACTGTGGTGTAACAATGATTAGTAGTACGTTATTATTACTGTAATGATTACTGTGGTGTAACAATGATTAGTAGTACGTTATATTACTGTTGTAATGATTACTGTAACAATGATTAGTAGTACGTTATTATTACTGTTGTAATGATTACTGTGGTGTAACAATGATTAGTAGTACGTTATTATTACTGTTGTAATGATTACTGTGGTGTAACAATGATTAGTAATACGTTATTATTACTGTTGTAATGATTACTGTGGTGTAACAATGATTAGTAGTACGTTATTATTACTGTTGTAATGATTACTGTAGTGTAACAATAATTAGTAGTACGTTATTATTACTGTTGTAATGATGTGGTAACAATGATTAGTAGTACGTTATTATTACTGTTGTAATGATTACTGTACTGTGGTGTTGTAACAATGATTAGTAGTATGTTATTATTACTGTTGTAATGATTACTGTGGTGTAACAATGATTAGTAGTACGTTATTATTACTGTTGTAATGATTACTGTGGTGTAACAATGATTAGTAGTACGTTATTATTACTGTTGTAATGATCACTGTGTGTAACAATGATTAGTAGTACGTTATTATTAACAATGTAGTAATGATTACTGTGATTACTGTGTGTAACAATGATTAGTAGTACGTTATTATTACTGTTGTAATGATTACTGTGGTGTAACAATGATTAGTAGTACGTTATTATTACTGTTGTAATGATTACTGTGGTGTAACAATGATTAGTAGTACGTTATTATTACTGTTGTAATGATTACTGTGGTGTAACAATGATTAGTAGTACGTTATTATTACTGTTGTAATGATTACTGTGGTGTAACAATGATTAGTAGTACGTTATTATTACTGTTGTAATGATCACTGTGGTGTAACAATGATTAGTAGTACGTTATTATTACTGTTGTAATGATTACTGTGGTGTAACAATGATTAGTAATACGTTATTATTACTGTTGTAATGATTACTGTGGTGTAACAATGATTAGTAGTACGTTATTATTACTGTTGTAATGATTACTGTGGTGTAACAATGATTAGTAGTACGTTATTATTACTGTTGTAATGATTATTGTGGTGTAACAATGATTAGTAGTACGTTATTATTACTGTTGTAATGATTGGTGTAACAATGATTAGTAGTACGTTATTATTACTGTTGTAATGATGTAAACAATGATTAGTAGTACGTTATTATTACTGTTGTAATGATTACTGTGGTGTAACAATGATTAGTAGTACGTTATTATTACTGTTGTAATGATTACTGTGGTGTAACAATGATTAGTAGTACGTTATTATTACTGTTGTAATGATTACTGTGGTGTAACAATGATTAGTAGTACGTTATTATTACTGTTGTAATGATTAACAATGTTAGTAGTACGTAACAATGATTAGTAGTAACAATGTTATACGTTATTATTACTGTTGTAATGATCACTGTGGTGTAACAATGATTAGTAGTACGTTATTATTACTGTTGTAATGATTACTGTGGTGTAACAATGATTAGTAGTATTATTACTGTTATTATTACTGTTGTAATGATTACTGTGGTGTAACAATGATTAGTAGTACGTTATTATTACTGTTGTAATGATTACTGTGGTGTAACAATGATTAGTAATACGTTATTATTACTGTTGTAATGATTAGTAGTACGTTATTATTACTGTGGTGTAACAATGATTAGTAGTACGTTATTATTACTGTTGTAATGATCACTGTGGTGTAACAATGATTAGTAGTACGTTATTATTACTGTTGTAATGATTACTGTGGTGTAACAATGATTAGTAGTACGTTATTATTACTGTTGTAATGATTACTGTGGTGTAACAATGATTAGTAGTACGTTATTATTACTGTTGTAATGATTACTGTGGTGTAACAATGATTAGTAGTACGTTATTATTACTGTTGTAATGATTACTGTGGTGTAACAATGATTAGTAGTACGTTATTATTACTGTTGTAATGATTACTGTGGTGTAACAATGATTAGTAGTACGTTATTATTACTGTTGTAATGATTACTGTGGTGTAACAATGATTAGTAGTACGTTATTATTACTGTTGTAATGATTACTGTGGTGTAACAATGATTAGTAATACGTTATTATTACTGTTGTAATGATTACTGTGGTGTAACAATGATTAGTATTACGTTATTATTACTGTTGTAATGATTACTGTGGTGTAACAATGATTAGTAGTACGTTATTATTACTGTTGTAATGATTACTGTGGTGTAACAATGATTAGTAGTACGTTATTATTACTGTTGTAATGATTACTGTGGTGTAACAATGATTAGTAGTACGTTATTATTACTGTTGTAATGATTACTGTGGTGTAACAATGATTAGTAGTACGTTATTATTACTGTTGTAATGATTACTGTGGTGTAACAATGATTAGTAGTACGTTATTATTACTGTTGTAATGATTACTGTGGTGTAACAATGATTAGTAGTACGTTATTATTACTGTTGTAATGATTACTGTGGTGTAACAATGATTAGTAGTACGTTATTATTACTGTTGTAATGATTACTGTGGTGTAACAATGATTAGTAGTACGTTATTATTACTGTTGTAATGATTACTGTGGTGTAACAATGATTAGTAGTACGTTATTATTACTGTTGTAATGATTACTGTGGTGTAACAATGATTAGTAATACGTTATTATTACTGTTGTAATGATTACTGTGGTGTAACAATGATTAGTAGTACGTTATTATTACTGTTGTAATGATTACTGTGGTGTAACAATGATTAGTAGTACGTTATTATTACTGTTGTAATGATTACTGTGGTGTAACAATGATTAGTAGTACGTTATTATTACTGTTGTAATGATCACTGTGGTGTAACAATGATTAGTAGTACGTTATTATTACTGTTGTAATGATTACTGTGGTGTAACAATGATTAGTAGTACGTTATTATTACTGTTGTAATGATTACTGTGTGTGTAACAATGATTAGTAGTACGTTATTATTACTGTTGTAATGATTACTGTGGTGTAACAATGATTAGTAGTACGTTATTATTACTGTTGTAATGATTACTGTGGTGTAACAATGATTAGTAGTACGTTATTATTACTGTTGTAATGATTAGTAGTACGTGTGGTGTAACAATGATTAGTAGTACGTTATTATTACTGTTGTAATGATTACTGTGGTGTAACAATGATTAGTATACGTTATTATTACTGTTGTAATGATCACTGTGGTGTAACAATGATTAGTAGTACGTTATTATTACTGTTGTAATGATTACTGTGGTGTAACAATGATTAGTAGTACGTTATTATTACTGTTGTAATGATTACTGTGGTGTAACAATGATTAGTAGTACGTTATTATTACTGTTGTAATGATTACTGTGGTGTAACAATGATTAGTAGTACGTTATTATTACTGTTGTAATGATTGGTGTAACAATGATTAGTAGGTTATTATTACTGTAACAACAATAATTAGTAGTACGTTATTATTACTGTTGTAATGATCACTGTGGTGTAACAATGATTAGTAGTACGTTATTATTACTGTTGTAATGATTACTGTGGTGTAACAATGATTAGTAGTACGTTATTATTACTGTTGTAATGATTACTGTGGTGTAACAATGATTAGTAGTACGTTATTATTACTGTTGTAATGATTACTGTGGTGTAACAATGAATTAGTAAACAATACGTTATTATTACTGTTGTAATGATTACTGTGGTGTAACAATGATTAGTAGTACGTTATTATTACTGTTGTAATAAGTACGTTATTATTACTGTTGTAATGATCACTGTGGTGTAACAATGATTAGTAGTACGTTATTATTACTGTTGTAATGATTACTGTGGTGTAACAATGATTAGTAGTACGTTATTATTAGTGTTGTAATGATTACTGTGGTGTAACAATGATTAGTAGTACGTTATTATTACTGTTGTAATGATTACTGTGGTGTAACAATGATTAGTAATACGTTATTATTACTGTTGTAATTTAGTAGTACTACTGTGGTGTAATGTTATTATTACTGTTGTAATGATCACTGTGTGTAACAATGATTAGTAGTACGTTATTATTACTGTTGTAATGATCACTGTGGTGTAACAATGATTAGTAGTACGTTATTATTACTGTTGTAATGATTACTGTGGTGTAACAATGATTAGTAGTACGTTATTATTACTGTTGTAATGATTACTGTGGTGTAACAATGATTAGTACGTTATTATTACTGTTGTAATGATTACTGTGGTGTAACAATGATTAGTAGTACGTTATTATTACTGTTGTAATGATTACTGTGGTGTAACAATGATTAGTAGTACGTTATTATTACTGTTGTAATGATCACTGTGGTGTAACAATGATTAGTAGTACGTTATTATTACTGTTGTAATGATTACTGTGGTGTAACAATGATTAGTAGTACGTTATTATTACTGTTGTAATGATTACTGTGGTGTAACAATGATTAGTAGTACGTTATTATTACTGTTGTAATGATTACTGTGGTGTAACAATGATTAGTAGTACGTTATTATTACTGTTGTAATGATTACTGTGGTGTAACAATGATTAGTAGTACGTTATTATTACTGTTGTAATGATTACTGTGGTGTAACAATGATTAGTAGTACGTTATTATTACTGTTGTAATGATTACTGTGGTGTAACAATGATTAGTAGTACGTTATTATTACTGTTGTAATGATACGTTACTGTGGTGTAACAATGATTAGTAGTACGTTATTATTACTGTTGTAATGATTACTGTGGTGTAACAATGATTAGTAGTACGTTATTATTACTGTTGTAATGATTACTGTGGTGTAACAATTAGTTAGTAGTACGTTATTATTACTGTTGTAATGATTACTGTGGTGTAACAATGATTAGTAGTACGTTATTATTACTGTTGTAATGATTACTGTGTGTGTAACAATGATTAGTAATACGTTATTATTACTGTTGTAATGATTACTGTGGTGTAACAATGATTAGTAGTACGTTATTATTACTGTTGTAATGATTACTGTGGTGTAACAATGATTAGTAGTACGTTATTATTACTGTTGTAATGATTACTGTGGTGTAACAATGATTAGTAGTACGTTATTATTACTGTTGTAATGATGTAAACAATGATTAGTAGTACGTTATTATTACTGTTGTAATGATTACTGTGGTGTAACAATGATTAGTAGTACGTTATTATTACTGTTGTAATGATTACTGTGGTGTAACAATGATTAGTAGTACGTTATTATTACTGTTGTAATGATTACTGTGGTGTAACAATGATTAGTAGTACGTTATTATTACTGTTGTAATGATTACTGTGGTGTAACAATGATTAGTAGTACGTTATTATTACTGTTGTAATGATTACTGTGTGTGTAACAATGATTAGTAGTATGTTATTATTACTGTTGTAATGATTACTGTGGTGTAACAATGATTAGTAGTACGTTATTATTACTGTTGTAATGATTACTGTGGTGTAACAATGATTAGTAGTACGTTATTATTACTGTTGTAATGATCACTGTGGTGTAACAATGATTAGTAGTACGTTATTATTACTGTTGTAATGATTACTGTGGTGTAACAATGATTAGTAGTACGTTATTATTACTGTTGTAATGATTACTGTGGTGTAACAATGATTAGTAATACGTTATTATTACTGTTGTAATGATTACTGTGGTGTAACAATGATTAGTAGTACGTTATTATTACTGTTGTAATGATTACTGTGGTGTAACAATGATTAGTAGTACGTTATTATTACTGTTGTAATGATTACTGTGGTGTAACAATGATTAGTAGTACGTTATTATTACTGTTGTAATGATTACTGTGGTGTAACAATGATTAGTAGTACGTTATTATTACTGTTGTAATGATTACTGTGGTGTAACAATGATTAGTAGTACGTTATTATTACTGTTGTAATGATTACTGTGGTGTAACAATGATTAGTAGTACGTTATTATTACTGTTGTAATGATTACTGTGGTGTAACAATGATTAGTAGTACGTTATTATTACTGTTGTAATGTTATTACTGTGGTGTAACAATGATTAGTAGTACGTTATTATTACTGTTGTAATGATTACTGTGGTGTAACAATGATTAGTAGTACGTTATTATTACTGTTGTAATGATCACTGTCGTGTAACAATGATTAGTAGTACGTTATTATTACTGTTGTAATGATTACTGTGGTGTAACAATGATTAGTAGTACGTTATTATTACTGTTGTAATGATTACTGTGGTGTAACAATGATTAGTAATACGTTATTATTACTGTTGTAATGATTAGTAGTACGTTATTATTACTGTGGTGTAACAATGATTAGTAGTACGTTATTATTACTGTTGTAATGATCACTGTGGTGTAACAATGATTAGTAGTACGTTATTATTACTGTTGTAATGATCACTGTGGTGTAACAATGATTAGTAGTACTGTTGTAATGATTACTGTGGTGTAACAATGATTAGTAGTACGTTATTATTACTGTTGTAATGATTACTGTGGTGTAACAATGATTAGTAGTACGTTATTATTACTGTTGTAATGATTACTGTGGTGTAACAATGATTAGTAGTACGTTATTATTACTGTTGTAATGATTACTGTGGTGTAACAATAATTAGTAGTACGTTATTATTACTGTTGTAATGATCACTGTCGTGTAACAATAATAAGTAGTACGTTATTATTACTGTTGTAATGATCACTGTCGTGTAACAATGATTAGTAGTACGTTATTATTACTGTTGTAATGATTACTGTGGTGTAACAATGATTAGTAATACGTTATTATTACTGTTGTAATGATTACTGTGGTGTAACAATAATTAGTAGTACGTTATTATTACTGTTGTAATGATTAGTAGTATACGTTACTGTGGTGTAACAATGATTAGTAGTACGTTATTATTACTGTTGTAATGATTACTGTGGTGTAACAATGATTAGTAGTACGTTATTATTACTGTGGTGTAACTAGTATTATTACTGTTGTAATGATTACTGTGGTGTAACAATTATTAGTAATACGTTATTATTACTGTTGTAATGATTACTGTGGTGTAACAATAATTAGTAGTACGTTATTATTACTGTTGTAATGATCACTGTGGTGTAACAATGATTAGTAATACGTTATTATTACTGTTGTAATGATTACTGTGGTGTAACAATGATTAGTAGTACGTTATTATTACGTTGTAATGATTATTACTGTTGTAATGATTACTGTGTAACAATGATTAGTAGTACGTTATTATTACTGTTGTAATGATTACTGTGGTGTAACAATGATTAGTAGTACGTTATTATTACTGTTGTAATGATTACTGTGGTGTAACAATGATTAGTAGTACGTTATTATTACTGTTGTAATGATTACTGTGTAACAATGATTAGTAACATTACTGATTAGTAGTACGTTATTATTACTGTTGTAATGATTACTGTGGTGTAACAATGATTAGTAGTACGTTATTATTACTGTTGTAATGATTACTGTGGTGTAACAATGATTAGTAGTACGTTATTATTACTGTTGTAATGTATTACTGTTGTAATGATTACTGTGGTGTAACAATGATTAGTAGTACGTTATTATTACTGTTGTAATGATTACTGTGTTATTATTACTGTGTAACAATGATTAGTAGTACGTTATTATTACTGTTGTAATGATTACTGTGGTGTAACAATGATTAGTAGTACGTTATTATTACTGTTGTAATGATTACTGTGGTGTAACAATGATTAGTAGTACGTTATTATTACTGTTGTAATGATTACTGTGGTGTAACAATGATTAGTAGTACGTTATTATTACTGTTGTAATGATTACTGTGGTGTAACAATGATTAGTAGTACGTTATTATTACTGTTGTAATGATTACTGTGGTGTAACAATGATTAGTAGTACGTTATTATTACTGTTGTAATGATTACTGTGGTGTAACAATGATTAGTAGTACGTTATTATTACTGTTGTAATGATTACTGTGGTGTAACAATGATTAGTAGTACGTTATTATTACTGTTGTAATGATTACTGTGGTGTAACAATGATTAGTAGTACGTTATTATTACTGTTGTAATGATTACTGTGGTGTAACAATGATTAGTATTACTGTTATTATTACTGTTGTAATGATTATCTGTGGTGTAACAATGATTAGTAGTACGTTATTATTACTGTTGTAATGATACTGTGGTGTAACAATGATTAGTAGTACGTTATTATTACTGTTGTAATGTGTGGTGTAACAATGATTAGTAGTACGTTATTATTACTGTTGTAATGATTACTGTGGTGTAACAATGATTAGTAGTACGTTATTATTACTGTTGTAATGATTACTGTGGTGTAACAATGATTAGTAGTACGTTATTATTACTGTTGTAATGATTACTGTGGTGTAACAATGATTAGTAGTACGTTATTATTACTGTGGTGTAACAATGATAGTAGTACTGTTGTAATGATCACTGTGGTGTAACAATGTGTAACAATGATTACAATGATTAGTAGTACGTTATTATTACTGTTGTAATGATTACTGTGGTGTAACAATGATTAGTAGTACGTTATTATTACTGTTGTAATGATTACTGTGGTGTAACAATGATTAGTAGTACGTTATTATTACTGTTGTAATGATTACTGTGGTGTAACAATGATTAGTAGTACGTTATTATTACTGTTGTAATGATTACTGTGGTGTAACAATGATTAGTAGTACGTTATTATTACTGTTGTAATGATTACTGTGGTGTAACAATGATTAGTAGTACGTTATTATTACTGTTGTAATGATTATTGTGGTGTAACAATGATTAGTAGTACGTTATTATTACTGTTGTAATGATTACTGTGGTGTAACAATGATTAGTAGTACGTTATTATTACTGTTGTAATGATTATTACTGTTGTAATGATCACTGTGTGTAACAATGATTAGTAGTATGTTATTATTACTGTTGTAATGATTATTGTGGTGTAACAATGATTAGTAGTACGTTATTATTAGTGTTGTAATGATTACTGTGGTGTAACAATGATTAGTAGTACGTTATTATTACTGTTGTAATGATTACTGTGGTGTAACAATGATTAGTAGTACGTTATTATTACTGTTGTAATGATTACTGTGGTGTAACAATGATTAGTAGTACGTTATTATTACTGTTGTAATGATTACTGTGGTGTAACAATGATTAGTAGTACGTTATTATTACTGTTGTAATGATTACTGTGGTGTAACAATGATTAGTAATACGTTATTATTACTGTTGTAATGATTACTGTGGTGTAACAATGATTAGTAGTACGTTATTATTACTGTTGTAATGATTACTGTGGTGTAACAATGATTAGTAGTACGTTATTATTACTGTTGTAATGATTACTGTGGTGTAACAATGATTAGTAGTACGTTATTATTACGTTGTAATGATACTGTGGTGTAACAATGATTAGTAGTACGTTATTATTACTGTTGTAATGATTACTGTGGTGTAACAATGATTAGTAGTACGTTATTATTACTGTTGTAATGATTACTGTGGTGTAACAATGATTAGTAGTACGTTATTATTACTGTTGTAATGATTACTGTGGTGTAACAATGATTAGTAGTACGTTATTATTACTGTTGTAATGATTACTGTGGTGTAACAATGATTAGTAGTACGTTATTATTACTGTTGTAATGATTACTGTTAGTAGTACGTGTAACAATGATTAGTAGTACGTTATTATTACTGTTGTAATGATTACTGTGGTGTAACAATGATTAGTAGTACGTTATTATTACTGTTGTAATGATTACTGTGGTGTAACAATGTTAGTAATACGTTATTATTACTGTTGTAATGATCACTGTGGTGTAACAATGATTAGTAGTACGTTATTATTACTGTTGTAATGATTACTGTGGTGTAACAATGATTAGTAGTACGTTATTATTACTGTTGTAATGATTACTGTGGTGTAACAATGATTAGTAGTACGTTATTATTACTGTTGTAATGATTACTGTGGTGTAACAATGATTAGTAGTACGTTATTATTACTGTTGTAATGATTACTGTGGTGTAACAATGATTAGTAGTACGTTATTATTACTGTTGTAATGATTACTGTGGTGTAACAATGATTAGTAGTACGTTATTATTACTGTTGTAATGATTATTGTGGTGTAACAATGATTAGTAGTACGTTATTATTACTGTTGTAATGATTGTGGTGTAACAATGATTAGTAGTACGTTATTATTACTGTTGTAATGATTACTGTGGTGTAACAATGATTAGTAGTATGTTATTATTACTGTTGTAATGATTATTGTGGTGTAACAATGATTAGTAGTACGTTATTATTACTGTTGTAATGATTACTGTGTGTAACAATGATTAGTAGTACGTTATTATTACTGTTGTAATGATTACTGTGGTGTAACAATGATTAGTAGTACGTTATTATTACTGTTGTAATGATTACTGTGGTGTAACAATGATTAGTAGTACGTTATTATTACTGTTGTAATGATTACTGTGGTGTAACAATGATTAGTAGTACGTTATTATTACTGTTGTAATGATTACTGTGGTGTAACAATGATTAGTAGTACGTTATTATTACTGTTGTAATGATTACTGTGGTGTAACAATGATTAGTAGTACGTTATTATTACTGTTGTAATGATTACTGTGGTGTGGTGTAACAATTATTACTGTACGTAATTATTACTGTTGTAACGTTATTATTACTGTTGTAATGATTACTGTGGTGTAACAATGATTAGTAGTACGTTATTATTACTTATTACTGTTGTAATGTGGTGTAAACAATGATTAGTAGTACGTTATTATTACTGTGTAATGATAACAATGATTAGTAGTACGTTATTATTACTGTTGTAATGATTACTGTGGTGTAACAATGATTAGTAGTACGTTATTATTACTGTTGTAATGATTACTGTGGTGTAACAATGATTAGTAGTACGTTATTATTACTGTTGTAATGATTACTGTGGTGTAACAATGATTAGTAGTACGTTATTATTACTGTTGTAATGATTACTGTGGTGTAACAATGATTAGTAGTACGTTATTATTACTGTTGTAATGATCACTGTGGTGTAACAATGATTAGTAGTACGTTATTATTACTGTTGTAATGATTACTGTGGTGTAACAATGATTAGTAGTACGTTATTATTACTGTTGTAATGATTACTGTGGTGTAACAATGATTAGTAGTACGTTATTATTACTGTTGTAATGATTACTGTGGTGTAACAATGATTAGTAGTACGTTATTATTACTGTTGTAATGATTACTGTGGTGTAACAATGATTAGTAATACGTTATTATTACTGTTGTAATGATTACTGTGGTGTAACAATGATTAGTAGTACGTTATTATTACTGTTGTAATGATTACTGTGGTGTAACAATGATTAGTAGTACGTTATTATTACTGTTGTAATGATTACTGTGGTGTAACAATGATTAGTAGTACGTTATTATTACTGTTGTAATGATCACTGTGGTGTAACAATGATTAGTAGTACGTTATTATTACTGTTGTAATGATTACTGTGGTGTAACAATGATTAGTAGTACGTTATTATTACTGTTGTAATGATTACTGTGGTGTAACAATGATTAGTAGTACGTTATTATTACTGTTGTAATGATTACTGTGGTGTAACAATGATTAGTAGTACGTTATTATTACTGTTGTAATGATTACTGTGGTGTAACAATGATTAGTAGTACGTTATTATTACTGTTGTAATGATAGTACTGTGTTGTAACAATGATTAGTAGTACGTTATTATTACTGTTGTAATGATTACTGTGGTGTAACAATGATTAGTAGTACGTTATTATTACTGTTGTAATGATTACTGTGGTGTAACAATGATTAGTAGTACGTTATTATTACTGTTGTAATGATTACTGTGGTGTAACAATGATTAGTAGTACGTTATTATTACTGTTGTAATGATTACTGTGGTGTAACAATGATTAGTAGTACGTTATTATTACTGTTATAATGATTACTGTGGTGTAACAATGATTAGTAGTACGTTATTATTACTGTTGTAATGATTACTGTGGTGTAACAATGATTAGTAGTACGTTATTATTACTGTTGTAATGATTACTGTGGTGTAACAATGATTAGTAGTACGTTATTATTACTGTTGTAATGATTACTGTGGTGTAACAATGATTAGTAGTACGTTATTATTACTGTTGTAATGATTACTGTGGTGTAACAATGATTAGTAATACGTTATTATTATTGTTGTAATGATTACTGTGGTGTAACAATGATTAGTAGTACGTTATTATTACTGTTGTAATGATTACTGTGGTGTAACAATGATTAGTAGTACGTTATTATTACTGTTGTAATGATCACTGTGGTGTAACAATGATTAGTAGTACGTTATTATTACTGTTGTGTAACAATGATTAGTAATACGTTATTATTACTGTGGTGTAAAATAATTAGTAGTACGTTATTATTACTGTTGTAATGATTACTGTGGTGTAACAATGATTAGTAGTATTATTACTGTTGTAATGATAACAATTAGTAGTACGTGTTGTAATGATCACTGTGTAACAATGTGTAACAATGATTAGTAACAATGTAGTAGTACGTTATTATTACTGTTGTAATGATTACTGTAACAATGATTAGTAACAATGATTAGTAGTACGTTATTATTACTGTTGTAATGATTACTGTGGTGTAACAATGATTAGTAACGTTATTATTACTGTTGTAATGATTACTGTAACAATATTAGTAGTACGTTATTATTACTGTTGTAATGATTACTGTGGTGTAACAATGATTAGTAGTACGTTATTATTACTGTTGTAATGATTACTGTGGTGTAACAATGATTAGTAGTACGTTATTATTACTGTTGTAATGATTACTGTGGTGTAACAATGATTAGTAGTACGTTATTATTACTGTTGTAATGATCACTGTGGTGTAACAATGATTAGTAGTACGTTATTATTACTGTTGTAATGATTACTGTGGTGTAACAATGATTAGTAATACGTTATTATTACTGTGGTGTAACAATGAATGATTACTGTGGTGTAACAATGATTAGTACGTTATTATTACGTTATTATTACTGTTGTATTATTACTGTGTAATGATTACTGTGGTGTAACAATGATTAGTAGTACGTTATTATTACTGTTGTAATGATGTGGTGTAACAATGATTAGTAGTACGTTATTATTACTGTTGTAATGATAACAATGATTAGTAGTACGTTATTATTACTGTTGTAATGATTACTGTGGTGTAACAATGATTAGTAGTACGTTATTATTACTGTTGTAATGATTACTGTGGTGTAACAATGATTAGTAGTACGTTATTATTACTGTTGTAATGATTACTGTGGTGTAACAATGATTAGTAGTACGTTATTATTACTGTTGTAATGATTACTGTGGTGTAACAATGATTAGTAGTAGTACGTTATTATTACTGTTGTAATGATTACTGTGGTGTAACAATGATTAGTAGTACGTTATTATTACTGTTGTAATGATTACTGTGGTGTAACAATGATTAGTAGTACGTTATTATTACTGTTGTAATGATTACTGTGGTGTAACAATAATTAGTAGTACGTTATTATTACTGTTGTAATGATCACTGTGGTGTAACAATGATTAGTAGTACGTTATTATTACTGTTGTAATGATTACTGTGGTGTAACAATGATTAGTATACGTTATTATTACTGTTGTAATGATTACTGTGGTGTAACAATGATTAGTAATACGTTATTATTACTGTTGTAATGATTACTGTGGTGTAACAATGATTATTATTACTGTACGTTATTACTGTTAACAATGTTAGTAATGTTATTACTGTGATTACTGTGTAACAATGATTAGTAGTACGTTATTATTACTGTAATGATTACTGTGTGTAACAATGATTAGTATACGTTATTATTACTGTTGTAATGATTACTGTAACAATGATTAGTAGTACGTTATTATTACTGTTGTAATGATTACTGTGGTGTAACAATGATTAGTAGTACGTTATTATTACTGTTGTAATGATTACTGTGGTGTAACAATGATTAGTAGTACGTTATTATTACTGTTGTAATGATTACTGTGGTGTAACAATGATTAGTAGTACGTTATTATTACTGTTGTAATGATCACTGTGGTGTAACAATGATTAGTAGTACGTTATTATTACTGTTGTAATGATCACTGTGGTGTAACAATGATTAGTAGTACGTTATTATTACTGTTGTAATGATTACTGTGGTGTAACAATGATTAGTAGTACGTTATTATTACTGTTGTAATGATTACTGTGGTGTAACAATGATTAGTAGTACGTTATTATTACTGTTGTAATGATACTGTGGTGTAACAATGATTAGTAGTACGTTATTATTACTGTTGTAATGATTACTGTGGTGTAACAATGATTAGTAGTGGTGTAACAATACGTTATTAATGATTACTGTTGTAACAATGATTAGTATACGTTATTATTACTGTTGTAATGATTACTGTGTGTAACAATGATTAGTAGTACGTTATTATTACTGTTGTAATGATTACTGTGGTGTAACAATGATTAGTAATACGTTATTATTACTGTGGTGTAACAATGATTAGTAATACGTTATTATTACTGTTGTGTAACAATGATTAGTAGTACGTTATTATTACTGTTGTAATGATTACTGTGGTGTAACAATGATTAGTAGTACGTTATTATTACTGTTGTAATGATTACTGTGGTGTAACAATGATTAGTAGTACGTTATTATTACTGTTGTAATGATTACTGTTGTAATGACTGTGGTGTAACAATGATTAGTAGTACGTTATTATTACTGTTGTAATGATTACTGTGGTGTAACAATGATTAGTAGTACGTTATTATTACTGTTGTAATGATAGTACTGTGGTGTAACAATGATTAGTAGTACGTTATTATTACTGTTGTAATGATTACTGTGGTGTAACAATGATTAGTAGTACGTTATTATTACTGTTGTAATGATTACTGTGGTGTAACAATGATTAGTAGTACGTTATTATTACTGTTGTAATGATTACTGTGGTGTAACAATGATTAGTAGTACGTTATTATTACTGTTGTAATGATTACTGTGGTGTAACAATGATTAGTAGTACGTTATTATTATTACTGTTGTAATGATTACTGTGGTGTAACAATGATTAGTAGTACGTTATTATTACTGTTGTAATGATTACTGTGGTGTAACAATAATTAGTAGTACGTTATTATTACTGTTGTAATGATCACTGTGGTGTAACAATGATTAGTAGTACGTTATTATTACTGTTGTAATGATTACTGTGGTGTAACAATGATTAGTAGTACGTTATTATTACTGTTGTAATGATTACTGTGGTGTAACAATGATTAGTAGTACGTTATTATTACTGTTGTAATGATTACTGTGGTGTAACAATGATTAGTAGTACGTTATTATTACTGTTGTAATGATTACTGTTACTGTTGTGTAACAATGATTAGTAGTACGTTATTATTACTGTTGTAATGATTACTGTGGTGTAACAATGATTAGTAGTACGTTATTATTACTGTTGTAATGATTACTGTGGTGTAACAATGATTAGTACGTTATACTGTTGTAATGATTACTGTTGTAACAATAGTAGTACGTTATTATTACTGTTGTAATGATTACTGTGGTGTAACAATGATTAGTAGTACGTTATTATTACTGTTGTAATGATTACTGTGGTGTAACAATAATTAGTAGTACGTTATTATTACTGTTGTAATGATCACTGTCGTGTAACAATGATTAGTAGTACGTTATTATTACTGTTGTAATGATTACTGTGGTGTAACAATGATTAGTAGTACGTTATTATTACTGTTGTAATGATTACTGTGGTGTAACAATGATTAGTAGTACGTTATTATTACTGTTGTAATGATTACTGTGGTGTAACAATGATTAGTAGTACGTTATTATTACTGTTGTAATGATTACTGTGGTGTAACAATGATTAGTAGTACGTTATTATTACTGTTGTAATGATTACTGTGGTGTAACAATGATTAGTAGTACGTTATTATTACTGTTGTAATGATTACTGTGGTGTAACAATGATTAGTAGTATGTTATTATTACTGTTGTAATGATCACTGTGGTGTAACAATGATTAGTAGTACGTTATTATTAACAATGTTAGTAATTATTACTGTTGTAATGATCACTGTAACAATGATTAGTAGTACGTTATTATTACTGTTGTAATGATTATACGTGTAACAATGATTAGTAGTACGTTATTATTACTGTTGTAATGATTACTGTGGTGTAACAATGATTAGTAGTACGTTATTATTACTGTTGTAATGATTACTGTGGTGTAACAATGATTAGTAGTACGTTATTATTACTGTTGTAATGATTACTGTGGTGTAACAATGATTAGTAGTACGTTATTATTACTGTTGTAATGATTACTGTGGTGTAACAATGATTAGTAGTACGTTATTATTACTGTTGTAATGATTACTGTGGTGTAACAATGATTAGTAGTACGTTATTATTACTGTTGTAATGATTACTGTGGTGTAACAATGATTAGTAGTACGTTATTATTACTGTTGTAATGATCACTGTCGTGTAACAATGATTAGTAGTACGTTATTATTACTGTTGTAATGATCACTGTGGTGTAACAATGATTAGTAATACGTTATTATTACTGTTGTAATGATTACTGTGGTGTAACAATGATTAGTAGTACGTTATTATTACTGTTGTAATGATTACTGTGGTGTAACAATGATTAGTAGTACGTTATTATTACTGTTGTGTTGTAGTACGTATTATTACTGTTGTATTACTGTGGTGTAACAATGATTAGTAGTATGTTATTATTACTGTTATAATGATCACTGTGGTGTAACAATGATTAGTAGTACGTTATTATTACTGTTGTAATGATTACTGTGGTGTAACAATGATTAGTAGTACGTTATTATTACTGTTGTAATGATTACTGTGGTGTAACAATGATTAGTAGTACGTTATTATTACTGTTGTAATGATTACTGTGGTGTAACAATGATTAGTAGTACGTTATTATTACTGTTGTAATGATTACTGTGGTGTAACAATGATTAGTAGTACGTTATTATTACTGTTGTAATGATTACTGTGGTGTAACAATGATTAGTAGTACGTTATTATTACTGTTGTAATGATTACTGTGGTGTAACAATGATTAGTAGTACGTTATTATTACTGTTGTAATGATTACTGTGGTGTAACAATGATTAGTAGTACGTTATTATTACTGTTGTAATGATCACTGTGGTGTAACAATGATTAGTAGTACGTTATTATTACTGTTATTACTAATGGTGTATGATTACTGTAACAATGATTAGTAGTACGTTATTATTACTGTTGTAATGATTACTGTGGTGTAACAATGATTAGTAGTACGTTATTATTACTGTTGTAATGATTACTGTGGTGTAACAATGATTAGTAGTACGTTATTATTACTGTTGTAATGATTACTGTGGTGTAACAATGATTAGTAATACGTTATTATTACTGTTGTAATGATTACTGTGGTGTAACAATGATTAGTAGTACGTTATTATTACTGTTGTAATGATTACTAGTGTATTATTACTGTTGTAATGTGTAACAATGATTAGTAGTACGTTATTATTACTGTTGTAATGATTACTGTTATTACTGTTGTAATGATTACTGTGGTGTAACAATGATTAGTAGTACGTTATTATTACTGTTGTAATGATTACTGTGGTGTAACAATGATTAGTAGTACGTTATTATTACTGTTGTAATGATTACTGTGGTGTAACAATGATTAGTAGTACGTTATTATTACTGTTGTAATGATCACTGTGGTGTAACAATGATTAGTAATACGTTATTATTACTGTTGTAATGATTACTGTGGTGTAACAATGATTAGTAGTACGTTACTGTTATTACTGTTATAATGTTATTACTGTTGTAATGATACTGTGGTGTAACAATGATTAGTAGTACGTTATTATTACTGTTGTAATGATTACTGTGGTGTAACAATGATTAGTAGTACGTTATTATTACTGTTGTAATGATCACTGTGGTGTAACAATGATTAGTAGTACGTTATTATTACTGTTGTAATGATTACTGTGGTGTAACAATGATTAGTAGTACGTTATTATTACTGTTGTAATGATTACTGTGGTGTAACAATGATTAGTAGTACGTTATTATTACTGTTGTAATGATTACTGTGGTGTAACAATGATTAGTAGTACGTTATTATTACTGTTGTAATGATTACTGTGGTGTAACAATAATAAGTAGTACGTTATTATTACTGTTGTAATGATCACTGTGTAACAATGATGTAACAATGATTAGTAGTACGTTATTATTACTGTTGTAATGATTACTGTGGTGTAACAATGATTAGTAGTACGTTATTATTACTGTTGTAATGATTACTGTGGTGTAACAATGATTAGTAGTACGTTATTATTACTGTTGTAATGATTACTGTGGTGTAACAATGATTAGTAGTACGTTATTATTACTGTTGTAATGATCACTGTGGTGTAACAATGATTAGTAGTACGTTATTATTACTGTTGTAATGATAGTACGTTACTGTGGTGTAACAATGATTAGTAGTACGTTATTATTACTGTTGTAATGATTACTGTGGTGTAACAATGATTAGTAGTACGTTATTATTACTGTTGTAATGATTACTGTGGTGTAACAATGATTAGTAGTACGTTATTATTACTGTTGTAATGATTACTGTGGTGTAACAATGATTAGTAGTACGTTATTATTACTGTTGTAATGATTACTGTGGTGTAACAATGATTAGTAGTACGTTATTATTATTACTGTTGTAATGATTACTGTTATTATTACTGTGTAACAATGATTAGTAGTACGTTATTATTACTGTTGTAATGATCACTGTCGTGTAACAATGATTAGTAATACGTTATTATTACTGTTGTAATGATTACTGTGGTGTAACAATGATTAGTAGTACGTTATTATTACTGTTGTAATGATTACTGTGGTGTAACAATGATTAGTAGTATGTTATTATTACTGTTGTAATGATTATTGTGGTGTAACAATGATTAGTAGTACGTTATTATTACTGTTGTAATGATTACTGTGGTGTAACAATGATTAGTAGTACGTTATTATTACTGTTGTAATGATTACTGTGGTGTAACAATGATTATGAAGTAGTACGTTATTATTACTGTTGTAATGATTACTGTGGTGTAACAATGATTAGTAGTACGTTATTATTACTGTTGTAATGATGATTACTGTGGTGTAACAATGATTAGTAGTACGTTATTATTACTGTTGTAATGATTACTGTGGTGTAACAATGATTAGTAGTACGTTATTATTACTGTTGTAATGATTACTGTGGTGTAACAATGATTAGTAGTACGTTATTATTACTGTTGTAATGATTACTGTGGTGTAACAATGATTAGTAGTACGTTATTATTACTGTTGTAATGATTACTGTGGTGTAACAATGATTAGTAGTACGTTATTATTACTGTTGTGTAATGATTACTGTGGTGTAACAATGATTAGTAACAATGTAGTAGTACGTATTATTACTGTTGTAATGATTACTGTGGTGTAACAATGATTAGTAGTACGTTATTATTACTGTTGTAATGATTACTGTGGTGTAACAATGATTAGTAGTACGTTATTATTACTGTTGTAATGATTACTGTGGTGTAACAATGATTAGTAGTACGTTATTATTACTGTTGTAATGATAACAATGTAGTACGTTATTATTACTGTTGTAATGATTACTGTAGTAACAATGTTAGTATTATTATTATTACTGTTGTAATGATTACTGTGGTGTAACAATGATTAGTAGTACGTTATTATTACTGTTGTAATGATTACTGTGGTGTAACAATGATTAGTAGTACGTTATTATTACTGTTGTAATGATTACTGTGGTGTAACAATGATTAGTAGTACGTTATTATTACTGTGTAATGTAATGATTACTTAATGATTAGTAGTACGTTATTATTACTGTTGTAATGATTACTGTGGTGTAACAATGATTAGTAGTACGTTATTATTACTGTTGTAATGATTACTGTGGTGTAACAATGATTAGTAATACGTTATTATTACTGTTGTAATGATTATTGTGGTGTAACAATGATTAGTAGTACGTTATTATTACTGTTGTAATGATTACTGTGGTGTAACAATGATTAGTAGTACGTTATTATTACTGTTGTAATGATCACTGTGGTGTAACAATGATTAGTAGTACGTTATTATTACTGTTATTATTACTTATTATTACTGTTGTAATGATCACTGTGGTGTAACAATGATTAGTAGTACGTTATTATTACTGTTGTAATGATTACTGTGGTGTAACAATGATTAGTAGTACGTTATTATTACTGTTGTAATGATTACTGTGGTGTAACAATGATTAGTAGTACGTTATTATTACTGTTGTAATGATACTGTGGTGTAACAATGATTAGTAGTACGTTATTATTACTGTTGTAATGATTACTGTGGTGTAACAATGATTAGTAGTACGTTATTATTACTGTTGTAATGATTACTGTGGTGTAACAATGATTAGTAGTACGTTATTATTACTGTTGTAATGATTACTGTGGTGTAACAATGATTAGTAGTACGTTATTATTACTGTTGTAATGATCAACAATGATTAGTAGTACGTTATTATTACTGTTGTAATGATGTGGTGTAACAATGATTAGTAGTACGTTATTATTACTGTTGTAATGATTACTGTGGTGTAACAATGATTAGTAGTACGTTATTATTACTGTTGTAATGATTACTGTGGTGTAACAATGATTAGTAGTACGTTATTATTACTGTTGTAATGATAATGATTACTGTGGTGTAACAATGATTAGTAGTACGTTATTATTACTGTTGTAATGATTACTGTGGTGTAACAATGATTAGTAGTACGTTATTATTACTGTTGTAATGATTACTGTGGTGTAACAATGATTAGTAGTACGTTATTATTACTGTTGTAATGATTACTGTGGTGTAACAATGATTAGTAGTACGTTATTATTACTGTTGTAATGATTACTGTGGTGTAACAATGATTAGTAGTACGTTATTATTACTGTTGTAATGATTACTGTGGTGTAACAATGATTAGTAGTACGTTATTATTACTGTTGTAATGATCACTGTGGTGTAACAATGATTAGTAGTACGTTATTATTACTGTTGTAATGATTACTGTGGTGTAACAATGATTAGTAGTACGTTATTATTACTGTTGTAATGATTACTGTGGTGTAACAATGATTAGTAGTACGTTATTATTACTGTTGTAATGATTACTGTGGTGTAACAATGATTAGTAGTACGTTATTATTACTGTTGTAATGATTACTGTGGTGTAACAATGATTAGTAATACGTTATTATTACTGTTGTAATGATTACTGTGGTGTAACAATGATTAGTAGTACGTTATTATTACTGTTGTAATGATCACTGTGGTGTAACAATGATTAGTAGTACGTTATTATTACTGTTGTAATGATTACTGTGGTGTAACAATGATTAGTAGTACGTTATTATTACTGTTGTAATGATTACTGTGGTGTAACAATGATTAGTAGTACGTTATTATTACTGTTGTAATGATTACTGTGGTGTAACAATGATTAGTAGTACGTTATTATTACTGTTGTAATGATTACTGTGGTGTAACAATGATTAGTAGTACGTTATTATTACTGTTGTAATGATTACTGTGGTGTAACAATGATTAGTAGTACGTTATTATTACTGTTGTAATGATTACTGTGGTGTAACAATGATTAGTAATACGTTATTATTACTGTTGTAATGATTACTGTGGTGTAACAATGATTAGTAGTACGTTATTATTACTGTTGTAATGATTACTGTGGTGTAACAATGATTAGTAGTACGTTATTATTACTGTTGTAATGATCACTGTAACAATGATTAGTAGTACGTTATTATTACTGTTGTAATGATTACTGTAACAATGATTAGTAGTACGTTATTATTACTGTTGTAATGATTACTGTGGTGTAACAATGATTAGTAGTACGTTATTATTACTGTTGTAATGATTACTGTGGTGTAACAATGATTAGTAGTACGTTATTATTACTGTTGTAATGATTACTGTGGTGTAACAATGATTAGTAGTACGTTATTATTACTGTTGTAATGATTACTGTGGTGTAACAATGATTAGTAGTACGTTATTATTACTGTTGTAATGATCACTGTGGTGTAACAATGATTAGTAGTACGTTATTATTACTGTTGTAATGTAACAATGATTAGTAATACGTTATTATTACTGTTGTAATGATTACTGTGGTGTAACAATGATTAGTAGTACGTTATTATTACTGTTGTAATGATTACTGTGGTGTAACAATGATTAGTAGTACGTTATTATTACTGTTGTAATGATTACTGTGGTGTAACAATGATTAGTAGTACGTTATTATTACTGTTGTAATGATTACTGTGGTGTAACAATGATTAGTAGTACGTTATTATTACTGTTGTAATGATTACTGTGGTGTAACAATGATTAGTAGTACGTTATTATTACTGTTGTAATGATTACTGTGGTGTAACAATGATTAGTATTATTACTGTTGTAATGATTACGTTATTATTACTGTTGTAATGATTACTGTGGTGTAACAATGATTAGTAGTACGTTATTATTACTGTTGTAATGATTACTGTGGTGTAACAATGATTAGTAGTACGTTATTATTACTGTTGTAATGATTACTGTGGTGTAACAATGATTAGTACGTACGTTATTATTACTGTAACAATGTAATGATAATGATTACTGTGGTGTAACAATGATTAGTAGTACGTTATTATTACTGTTGTAATGATTACTGTGGTGTAACAATGATTAGTAATACGTTATTATTACTGTTGTAATGATTACTGTGGTGTAACAATGATTAGTAGTACGTTATTATTACTGTTGTAATGATTACTGTGGTGTAACAATGATTAGTAGTACGTTATTATTACTGTTGTAATGATTACTGTGGTGTAACAATGATTAGTAGTACGTTATTATTACTGTTGTAATGATTACTGTGGTGTAACAATGATTAGTAGTACGTTATTATTACTGTTGTAACAATGATACGTTATTATTACTGTGGTGTAACAATGTGGTGTATTAGTAGTACGTTATTATTACTGTTGTAATGATTACTGTGGTGTAACAATGATTAGTAGTACGTTATTATTACTGTTGTAATGATTACTGTGGTGTAACAATGATTAGTAGTACGTTATTATTACTGTTGTAATGATTACTGTGGTGTAACAATGATTAGTACGTAATGTTATTATTACTGTTACTGTAACAATGATTATGATTACTGTTGTAATGATCACTGTGTGTAACAATGATTAGTAGTACGTTATTATTACTGTTGTAATGATTACTGTGGTGTAACAATGATTAGTAGTTATTACGTTATTATTACTGTTGTAATGATTACTGTGGTGTAACAATGATTAGTAGTACGTTATTATTACTGTTGTAATGATTACTGTGGTGTAACAATGATTAGTAGTACGTTATTATTACTGTTGTAATGATTACTGTGGTGTAACAATGATTAGTAGTACGTTATTATTACTGTTGTAATGATTACTGTGGTGTAACAATGATTAGTAGTACGTTATTATTACTGTTGTAATGATTACTGTGGTGTAACAATGATTAGTAGTACGTTATTATTACTGTTGTAATGATTACTGTGGTGTAACAATGATTAGTAGTACGTTATTATTATTGTTGTAATGATTACTGTGGTGTAACAATGATTAGTAGTACGTTATTATTACTGTTATAATGATCACTGTGGTGTAACAATGATTAGTAGTACGTTATTATTACTGTTGTAATGATTACTGTGGTGTAACAATGATTAGTAGTACGTTATTATTACTGTTGTAATGATTACTGTGGTGTAACAATGATTAGTAGTATGTTATTATTACTGTTGTAATGATTACTGTGGTGTAACAATGATTAGTAGTACGTTATTATTACTGTTGTAATGATTACTGTGGTGTAACAATGATTAGTAGTATTATTACTATTAATGATTACTGTTGTAACAATGATTAGTAGTACGTTATTATTACTGTTGTAATGATTACTGTGGTGTAACAATGATTAGTAGTACGTTATTATTACTGTTGTAATGATTACTGTGGTGTAACAATGATTAGTAGTAATGTTATTATTAGTAGTACGTTATTAATGATTACTGTGGTGTAACAATGATTAGTAGTACGTTTTTATTACTGTGGTAATGATTACTGTGGTGTAATAATAATAAGTAGTACGTTATTATTACTGTTGTAATGATCACTGTCGAGTAACAATAATAAGTAGTACGTTATTATTACTGTTGTAATGATCACTGTGGTGTAACAATGATTAGTAGTACGTTATTATTACTGTTGTAATGATTACTGTGGTGTAATTAGTATTATTATTACGTTATTATTACTGTTGTAATGTTATTATTACTGTTGTAATGATCACTGTGGTGTAACAATGATTATTATTACTGTTGTAATGATTAGTAGTGGTGTAACTGTAGTACGTATTATTACTGTAATGATTACTGTGGTGTAACAATGATTAGTAGTACGTTATTATTACTGTTGTAATGATTACTGTGGTGTAACAATGATTAGTAGTACGTTATTATTACTGTTGTAATGATTACTGTGGTGTAACAATGATTAGTAGTACGTTATTATTACTGTTGTAATGATTACTGTGGTGTAACAATGATTAGTAGTACGTTATTATTACTGTTGTAATGATTACTGTGGTGTAACAATGATTAGTAACAATGTACGTTATTATTACTGTTGTAATGATTACTGTGGTGTAACAATGATTAGTAGTACGTTATTATTACTGTTGTAATGATCACTGTGGTGTAACAATGATTAGTATGATCACTGTGGTGTAACAATACGTTATTATTACTGTTGTAATGATTACTGTTGTAACAATGATTACTAGTACGTAACAATGATAGTAACACGTTATTATTACTGTTGTAATGATTACTGTGGTGTAACAATGATTAGTAGTACGTTATTATTACTGTTGTAATGATTACTGTGGTGTAACAATGATTAGTAGTACGTTATTATTACTGTTGTAATGATTACTGTGGTGTAACAATGATTAGTAGTACGTTATTATTACTGTTGTAATGATTACTGTGGTGTAACAATGATTAGTAGTACGTTATTATTACTGTTGTAATGATTACTGTGGTGTAACAATGATTAGTAGTACGTTATTATTACTGTTGTAATGATTACTGTGTGTAACAATGATTAGTAGTACGTTATTATTACTGTTGTAATGATTACTGTGGTGTAACAATGATTAGTAGTACGTTATTATTACTGTTGTAATGATTACTGTGGTGTAACAATGATTAGTAATACGTTATTATTACTGTTGTAATGATTACTGTGGTGTAACAATGATTAGTAGTACGTTATTATTACTGTTGTAATGATTACTGTGGTGTAACAATGATTAGTAGTACGTTATTATTACTGTTGTAATGATTACTGTGGTGTAACAATGATTAGTAGTACGTTATTATTACTGTTGTAATGATTACTGTGGTGTAACAATGATTAGTAGTACGTTATTATTACTGTTGTAATGATTACTGTGGTGTAACAATGATTAGTAGTACGTTATTATTACTGTTGTAATGATTACTGTGGTGTAACAATGATTAGTAGTACGTTATTATTACTGTTGTAATGATTACTGTGGTGTAACAATGATTAGTAGTATTATTACTGTTGTAATGATTACTGTGGTGTAATGATTAGTAGTACGTTATTATTACTGTTGTAATGATCACTGTGGTGTAACAATGATTAGTAGTACGTTATTATTACTGTTGTAATGATCACTGTAACAATGTAGTACGTTATTATTACTGTTGTAATGATGTGGTGTAACAATGATTAGTAGTATGTTATTATTACTGTTGTAATGATTACTGTGGTGTAACAATGATTAGTAGTACGTTATTATTACTGTTGTAATGATTACTGTGGTGTAACAATGATTAGTAGTACGTTATTATTACTGTTGTAATGATCACTGTGGTGTAACAATGATTAGTAGTACGTTATTATTACTGTTGTAATGATTACTGTGGTGTAACAATGATTAGTAGTACGTTATTATTACTGTTGTAATGATTACTGTGGTGTAACAATGATTAGTAATACGTTATTATTACTGTTGTAATGATTACTGTGGTGTAACAATGATTAGTAGTACGTTATTATTACTGTTGTAATGATTACTGTGGTGTAACAATGATTAGTAGTACGTTATTATTACTGTTGTAATGATTACTGTGGTGTAACAATGATTAGTAATTAGTACGTTTATTATTACTGTTGTAATGATTACTGTGGTGTAACAATGATTAGTAGTACGTTATTATTACTGTTGTAATGATTACTGTGGTGTAACAATGATTAGTAGTACGTTATTATTACTGTTGTAATGATTACTGTGGTGTAACAATGATTAGTAGTACGTTATTATTACTGTTGTAATGATTACTGTGGTGTAACAATGATTAGTAGTACGTTATTATTACTGTTGTAATGATTACTGTGGTGTAACAATGATTAGTAGTACGTTATTATTACTGTTGTAATGATTACTGTGGTGTAACAATGATTAGTAGTACGTTATTATTACTGTGTGTAATGATTACTGTGGTGTAACAATGATTAGTAGTACGTTATTATTACTGTTGTAATGATTACTGTGGTGTAACAATGATTAGTAGTACGTTATTATTAACAATGTTAGTAGTACGTTATTATGATAATGATCACTGTGGTGTAACAATGATTAGTAGTACGTTATTATTACTGTTGTAATGATCACTGTGGTGTAACAATGATTAGTAGTACGTTATTATTACTGTTGTAATGATTACTGTGGTGTAACAATGATTAGTAGTACGTTATTATTACTGTTGTAATGATTACTGTGGTGTAACAATGATTAGTATACGTTATTATTACTGTTGTAATGATTACTGTGGTGTAACAATGATTAGTAGTACGTTATTATTACTGTTGTAATGATCACTGTGGTGTAACAATGATTAGTAGTACGTTATTATTACTGTTGTAATGATTACTGTGGTGTAACAATGATTAGTAGTACGTTATTATTACTGTTGTAATGATGTGGTGTAACAATGATTAGTAGTATGTTATTATTACTGTTGTAATGATTACTGTGGTGTAACAATGATTAGTAGTACGTTATTATTACTGTTGTAATGATTACTGTGGTGTAACAATGATTAGTAGTACGTTATTATTACTGTTGTAATGATTACTGTGTGTAACAATGATTAGTAGTACGTTATTATTACTGTTGTAATGATTACTGTGGTGTAACAATGATTAGTAGTACGTTATTATTACTGTTGTAATGATTACTGTGGTGTAACAATGATTAGTAGTACGTTATTATTACTGTTGTAATGATTACTGTGGTGTAACAATGATATTATTACGTTATTATTACTGTTGTAATAATTAATGTACGTTAACAATACGTAATACGTTATTATTACTGTTGTAATGATTACTGTGGTGTAACAATGATTAGTAGTACGTTATTATTACTGTTGTAATGATTACTGTGGTGTAACAATGATTAGTAGTACGTTATTATTACTGTTGTAATGATTACTGTGGTGTAACAATGATTAGTAGTACGTTATTATTACTGTTGTAATGATAACAATGATTAGTAGTACGTTATTATTACTGTTGTAATGATCACTAACAATGTTAGTAGTACGTTATTATTACTGTTGTAATGATTACTGTGGTGTAACAATGATTAGTAGTACGTTATTATTACTGTTGTAATGATTACTGTGGTGTAACAATGATTAGTAGTACGTTATTATTACTGTTGTAATGATTACTGTGGTGTAACAATGATTAGTAGTATGTTATTATTACTGTTGTAATGATCACTGTGGTGTAACAATGATTAGTAGTACGTTATTATTACTGTGGTGTAACAATGATTAGTAGTATGTTATTATTACTGTTATAATGATCACTGTGGTGTAACAATGATTAGTAGTACGTTATTATTACTGTTGTAATGATTACTGTGGTGTAACAATGATTAGTAGTACGTTATTATTACTGTTGTAATGATTACTGTGGTGTAACAATGATTAGTAGTACGTTATTATTACTGTTGTAATGATTACTGTGGTGTAACAATGATTAGTAGTACGTTATTATTACTGTTGTAATGATCACTGTGGTGTAACAATGATTAGTAGTACGTTAGTAATGTACGTTATTATTACTGTTGTAATGATTACTGTGGTGTAACAATGATTAGTAGTACGTTATTATTACTGTTGTAATGATTACTGTGGTGTAACAATGATTAGTAGTACGTTATTATTACTGTTGTAATGATTACTGTGGTGTAACAATGATTAGTAGTACGTTATTATTACTGTTGTAATGATTACTGTGGTGTAACAATGATTAGTAGTACGTTATTATTACTGTTGTAATGATTACTGTGGTGTAACAATGATTAGTAGTACGTTATTATTACTGTTGTAATGATTACTGTGGTGTAACAATGATTAGTAGTACGTTATTATTACTGTTGTAATGATTACTGTGGTGTAACAATGATTAGTAGTACGTTATTATTACTGTTGTAATGATTACTTATTAATGATTACTGTGGTGTAACAATGTTGTAATGATTACTGTGGTGTAACAATGATTAGTAGTACGTTATTATTACTGTTGTAATGATTACTGTGGTGTAACAATGATTAGTAGTACGTTATTATTACTGTTGTAATGATTACTGTGGTGTAACAATGATTAGTAGTACGTTATTATTACTGTTGTAATGATTACTGTGGTGTAACAATGATTAGTAGTACGTTATTATTACTGTTGTAATGATTACTGTGTTATTATTACTGTGTAACAATGATTAGTAGTACGTTATTATTACTGTTGTAATGATTACTGTGGTGTAACAATGATTAGTAATACGTTATTATTACTGTTGTAATGATTACTGTGTGTGATTAGTATACGATTACTGTGTATGTAACAATGATTAGTAGTACGTTATTATTACTGTGTGTAACAATGATTAGTAGTATTATTACGTTATTATTACTGTTGTAATGATTACTGTGGTGTAACAATGATTAGTAGTACGTTATTATTACTGTTGTAATGATTATTGTGGTGTAACAATGATTAGTAGTACGTTATTATTACTGTTGTAATGATTACTGTGGTGTAACAATGATTAGTAGTATTATTACGTTATTATTAACTGTTGTAATGATTACTGTGGTGTAACAATGATTAGTAGTACGTTATTATTACTGTTGTAATGATTACTGTGGTGTAACAATGATTAGTAGTACGTTATTATTACTGTTGTAATGATTACTGTGGTGTAACAATGATTAGTAATACGTTATTATTACTGTTGTAATGATTACTGTGGTGTAACAATGATTAGTAGTACGTTATTATTACTGTTGTAATGATCACTGTGTGTAACAATGATTAGTAGTACGTTATTATTACTGTGGGTGTAACAATGATTAGTAGTACGTTATTATTACTGTGGTGTAACAATGATTAGTAGTACGTTATTATTACTGTTACTGTGTAACAATGATTACTGTGGTGTAACAATGATTAGTAGTACGTTATTATTACTGTTGTAATGATTACTGTGGTGTAACAATGATTAGTAGTACGTTATTATTACTGTTGTAATGATTACTGTGGTGTAACAATGATTAGTAGTACGTTATTATTACTGTTGTAATGATTACTGTGGTGTAACAATGATTAGTAGTACGTTATTATTACTGTTGTAATGATTACTGTGGTGTAACAATGATTAGTAGTACGTTATTATTACTGTTGTAATGATTACTGTGGTGTAACAATGATTAGTAGTACGTTATTATTACTGTTGTAATGATAACTGTGGTGTAACAATGATTAGTAGTACGTTATTATTACTGTTGTAATGATTACTGTGGTGTAACAATGATTAGTAGTACGTTATTATTACTGTTGTAATGATTACTGTGGTGTAACAATAATTAGTAGTACGTTATTATTACTGTTGTAATGATCACTGTCGTGTAACAATGATTAGTAGTACGTTATTATTACTGTTGTAATGATTACACTGTGGTGTAACAATGATTAGTAGTACGTTATTATTACTGTTGTAATGATTACTGTGGTGTAACAATGATTAGTAGTACGTTATTATTACTGTTGTAATGATTACTGTGGTGTAACAATGATTAGTAGTACGTTATTATTACTGTTGTAATGATTACTGTGGTGTAACAATGATTAGTAGTACGTTATTATTACTGTTGTAATGATTACTGTGGTGTAACAATGATTAGTAGTACGTTATTATTACTGTTGTAATGATCACTGTGGTGTAACAATGTAGTATTATTATTACTGTTGTAATGATCACTGTGGTGTAACAATGATTAGTAGTACGTTATTATTACTGTTGTAATGATTACTGTGGTGTAACAATGATTAGCAATACGTTATTATTACTGTTGTAATGATTACTGTGGTGTAACAATGATTAGTAGTACGTTATTATTACTGTTGTAATGATCACTGTGGTGTAACAATGATTAGTAGTACGTTATTATTACTGTTGTAATGATTACTGTGGTGTAACAATGATTAGTAGTACGTTATTATTACTGTTGTAATGATTACTGTGGTGTAACAATGATTAGTAGTACGTTATTATTACTGTTGTAATGATTACTGTGGTGTAACAATGATTAGTAGTACGTTATTATTACTGTTGTAATGATCACTGTGGTGTAACAATGATTAGTAGTACGTTATTATTACTGTTGTAATGATTACTGTGGTGTAACAATGATTAGTAGTACGTTATTATTACTGTTGTAATGATTACTGTGGTGTAACAATGATTAGTAGTACGTTATTATTACTGTTGTAATGATTACTGTGGTGTAACAATGAATTAGTAGTACGTTATTATTACTGTTGTAATGATCACTGTGGTGTAACA